>NC_138769.1:635213715-635412916 GCF_965119305.1 Pelophylax lessonae | reverse complement strand
GAACATTTCTGCTTATTTAAAACCAGTTTGCTTTGTTCTTCAAAACAACTGATCATTGCGTGTAACCAGTTTTCTCTGAAATATGAAGAGCATAGTACATCCAGCACTCTGATTGGTGGAGGACTTCAAACGCTCTGTACTTTTTCTGTGCAGGTTATAAACCTGAAGCTTTTTATTACGGCATGACAAGGTCGAAGTTTAACCCAGTTTTCTGTATCTGAGTCACCAAAAAAAGGTCTTAAGGTTACATCTAGTCAATACAGACAGGGCTTGGTACCTGAGTCAGAGCCGACCTTTCGTACATTAGTGAGAAATAGCATTGGTTTTGCAAGGATGGTTTCCCTGTAGTCTTTGTAATCAACGTGGCTCTTCAGAGTGACTTTCCTACAAGAGAGATAAAAAATAAAATTTGAATAGGTCATTATGTGCCAAGCATGTCATAGGTACACTGATAATCCCAAGCAATGTGACAGAATAAAGGAGGGTGTGCAATTATTGGGTCATTGGGTGCAATTATTGGGTCATTTTTGTATGGTTGCAATAAGGCAGGTCCTCATATTTTCTCAATTCAATATGGTAGGGAAAAAAAAAAATATAAAAGCAAGTGGAGCTCTAATTTCATTTACCTGAAAAGTCCTAACCTTTTATAAGGGAAAATTAAAAAAAAAAAAAAAAAAAAAAGAAGGAAGGAAGAACAACCTCTTCAAAACCTTATAATGTATTAAAATATAGAGTGATCCAAACCCATTATGTACCAATCAGCAATAACATTATGTCTACAATGGCCACACAAGCATCAGCACTCCACCATGAATGGAACAAGGTAGCCTGGTCTGAAGAATTCATGAAGGGCTTTGAGGAACACAACGAGTTTGAGGTGTTGACTTGGCCTCCAAATTCTCCAGATCTCGATTCCAATCAAGCATCTGTGATTGGATGCAAGTCTGATCCATGGAGGCCCCACCTCACAACTTACAGGTCTGCTACAGATAGTATAACACATACAACAGCATATCTTCAGAGGTCTAGTGACACCCATACCTTGATGGGTCAGGGCTGTTTTGGTGAGAAAAAGGGGACCTACTTAATATTACGTGGGTAGTGAAAATGTTATGGCTGATCGGTGTAGTTTCCCTGTAAATTGAGGTACAGTGCATTTTCTTAAGGGCTCTTTCACACGGCCGCTCCGCTTGTCCGCAAATCATCCTATTTTTTTGCAGATGATTTGCGGACATAATGCATGTCAATGGCATTGCGGATGACCATCCGCTGACATCCGATTTTCTTCCTTTCAGTTCTGTTCCGTTTTTTGGAACGGAACAGAACCCAATTTTTCCTCCGTGTAAAAAACGGAAAGGAAGGAAAATCGGATGTCAGCGGTGTCATCCGCTGACATCCGCAATGCCCATAGACATACATTATGTCCGCATATCATCTGCAAATGGATGGGATGATATGCGGGCACACGGAGCGGATGACACAAATGTCATCCGCTCCGTGAAGAAAAAAAAAAAAAGTCCCGCAGCGGACACAAACAGCGGAGCGGCCGTCTGAAAGAGCCCTTAAGCACATATTCAGACTATTGTAATATTTATCTTAACCTCTTTACGAAGGCACCACACATATATGGAGCATCAAGGAAGTTGATTTTATCCATTGCACTGCATATATGCGGCATACATTTATGTTAGATCACCCTCAACATAGAGACTGAGCCGTCACTGACAATTACTGTACATGATTACTGTGATCGCCAATCACTGGAGGTGACGTAACACATATAGGGTGGAGCCAGGTGACATCATTGTATATTGCAATGTTTCTCAACTCCAGTCCTCAAGTACCCCCAACAGCTCATGTTTTCAGGATTTCCCTCAGATGAAACGGCTGCGGTAATTACCAAGGCAGTGAAACTGATCAAATCACCTGTGTAAAATAATGGAAAGCCTGAAAACATGACCTGTTGGGAGTACTTAAGGACTGGAGTTGAGAAACATTGGTATAGTAGTGGATATTATCTGTGTTATGAGAGATTGGATTTTATACACGAAGTGCAATCTTAAAAAATCCCACTTTTTTTAAATATATTACACTATAGCGGTGCTTTTAACTTTTTGCGTTTACAAGACTAATGAATAACTAAGCAGCGGAGACTCTGGCCTCCTAAAGGGGCGGATACCCTAATGAGATGGCCAGTAGGAGAACGTGGGAATACATTCCAGAAGATGTCCATCTAGGTATGAATACAAGCACTAAATGACCCAAAAATCTTTGGGGTCATATGTTTGAAGAGGAGGACAGGGTGAGCACAAAGGTGGAGCACGTGTGAAATATCTGAACGGAGGTGCAGCACTGGAGTTGTGGGCACAATTCACTGTAAGGGAATATAAAAGAGTCATCCAGTCTCCTCTATGGAGCGGTGGGTGTCAACGGACAGGTGTCTATTGACATCCGCCAACATCTGATTCTATGGGGATCGCCAACATCTGATTCTATGGGGATCTGTTCCCCATCCATCTGGCGAATCGGATCGAATGACAGTCGGGTGTAAACGGACAGGTGGTCCGTTTATATCAGAGCACTCACAGGAGGAGAGCAGGCTGTGTCTGTTCTGCATAAGTGGAGTGGACACGGACCAGCCATCAGTCTTCTCAGCGGGGATCAGCAGACAGATTCTCCACTGTGCAGGCAGACTTCAACAGGGCTCCTCCCGTGTGGATGGGGCCTAACACAATATTATTCTATTTACTGCTATTGCTGAAGAGGGCAGTATCGGTTTCTTTGCTTATGTAATATTTGTGATTGCCCTTTCACACGATCAGTTTCTCAGGTTAAAAAGAGGAAGAAAAATGCATCCCTTTAAACCTATGGAAGTTTTCATACTGGTCAGTTGTGTTCTTGCCTGCTTGCTGAATTCTTGGTGCCTGTTAGGCCTCTCTCACACTTGTACGACTTAAAAGTCGTGCGATTTTGCTGCCGCGACTTTAACCACTTAAGCCCCGGAAGATTTTACCCCCTTCCTAACCAGGGGGTATTTTGCGATTCGGCACTGCGTGACTTTAACGCACAATTGCGCGGTCGTGCGACACTGTACCTAAATGAATTTGACGTGCTTTTTTCCCACAAACAGAGCTTTCTTTTGGTGGTATTTGATCACCTGTGCAATTTTTTGATCATGCGCTATAATCAAAAAAAGAGCGACAATTTTGCAAAAATAATAATATTTTTCAATTTTTTTTAGTATGAAATCCCCCAACCACCAAAAAATTAAAAAAATCTAAATTTTTTTAAATTTTTGGCCAATTTGTTTTCTGCTACCTATGTTTGGTAAAAAAAATAAATAAATAAATCACAATAAGCGTATTTTGATTGGTTTGTGCAAAAGTTATTGCGTTTACTAACTAAGGGAAAGATTTTTATCATTTTTGTTGTTTTTTTTTTTTTTTTAACGAGTAATAACAGCGATCTGCGATTTTTTTTGCGGTACTGCGACATTGCGGCGGGCAGATCGGACCCTTGACTGACATTTCGGAGACTTTTGGGGGTACCAGTGACATTACTACAGTAATCAGTGCTATACATATGCACTGTTACTATAAAAATGACACTGACAGGGAAGGGGTTAACTTTATTAGAGATGCAGTGACTATGTGTGTCCCTAGGGGCATGCTTCTTACTGTGCAGGGATGTGGCTGTGTGTTTAACAGCAGAGATCAACGGTCCTACATAGCAGGACCGTTAGATCAGTGCTTTTACACAGGGGAGAATGACAGGCGGCTTTGTTTACATTAGCCGCCTGCCTTTCTCCCTTCACAGCGGACGATCGTGAGTGTCCACCGGTCATCGGGTCCGCCAGTCACATGCACGGAGGTGTCCGTGAACGAGCCGAGGCGGGAGCGCGCCTGCCCGCTATTGGCTCCCAGGCTAGTGACATATATATTATATATATATATATATATATATATATATATATATATATATATATATATATATATATATATATATATATATATATATATATATATATATATATATATTATATATATACACGTCACTTTGCCTGGTCGGGGCTGACCGCCTCAGTAAATAGTCGTGCGGCGGTTGGCAACCGGTTAAGCAACGCCTATGTCTTTGGACCTCAAAACGCATTAAAATCGGCCAAAAGTAGTGCAGGGACTACTTTGAAGTCGTTGCGACTTGAAGTCGTACAGATATGAATGGTACTCATTGGAAATCATGGAGAACAACTTGTCATGTGACTTTGCAGTCCCAAATCGCAGGACAAGTCACACAAGTGTGAAAGGGGCGTTAGAGCCCTTTCACACAATCAGTTTTTCAGTAAAATAAAAACAAACACATTATCGCCTCTTTGCAACCAAGCAGTGTGAAAGCAGCCACAAAACGTTTGAAGAGTTAAAACGATTTTTAAGAGATGCATTTTTCTTCTGCATTTTTTGAACTGAATAACTGATCAGTGCGAGAGGCCCTTAAGCCCCGTACACACGTACCGATGGTCGGCATACAAATGTTCCTCTTTTCTCCCCGGGATGTCGGTGTCTGCTGAAAAGTGCAAAGACAGCACAAGGACAGCACAAGAATTTTGTCCGCCGACTGCAGAAGTGATGTCATGTAATGGTTAACTTTCCCTGTGTTTTCTATTTTCTGAGCATGCCCAGTCTTGCAAATCTGCGGTCTGTCGGCCGAATTGTGTACTGACAGGCGAACAATCGTCCGTTCTGGTGTCGGCATACAAATATTTTCATGTTTGCACGAAAGACTTTTGTCCGCGGATTGTGCGCAGACATCTGTCGGAGGCACCATACTAACACGCGTACAATCGGCAGATCCTTCGTCCACCGACGTTTGTATGCCGACGATCGGTACGTGTGTACGGGCCTTTAGTGTTAGCTTCAGGGTCAGAGTAGGCATCAAAAGGGGAAAAAAAAAAAGAAGAAAGTGCACATATTTACATGTGGTATGTAGGTATTCTGTGTTGGTGGATCATGGTAAAGACACAAGAATTTTTAAAAAATATTATTAATTATTATTAATAATGTAATAAGTAGGCTAATTTACTAAAGGAGTCGAGTCATTTCAATTCTAATTTCAAATTGCTGTTTATTTCATCTGCACACAATTGGGTGTACAAAGGTTCACACAGCAACAATTTATTGAGGAAGATCCTCAACCACTTAGTAAAAATTTCCCCAATGTTATTAGCCATCCAGGAAGTGAATGGTTTTTAATCTTTTGGCCAACTCCCCGACTTGTTTTGTAAGAAAAAGCAATAAAGCAAAATCATTGTGTAAGCATTGCAAAGCAATAAGCATGAGGCCTAAGGGCACACTGGGCTTAAATAAAAAAAAAAAAAAAATCCTGCTTTTACAGGCCTTTGAATTTTTACCTAAAAAAAAAAAACAAAATTAAAAACAATGCTTTATCTACAGGCATTTAAATTTATACATAAACCCTCCCCCCTAAAAATCGAAGCTTTTACAGACATTTGACTTTTTACATAAACAAAAAAGCGCATTGAGGAGAGGAGCTGGATAGCAGAAAAAAAAACATCGAAGGTACCTAAACGTCTAGGAGCATTTAGGCGCCTTTTGAGCGTTAATGCATTCCAAAGGCCAGAATTCATATTCTAGCCAATGGCATTAACAATCAAAGCCTGACGCACCCTGAATGCATCTAAACGTGTGTGCAATACGCGGCTTTACGCACTTTTGTTTTAAGCAGCTTTTCTCCTGCCAGGAGTTC
Source organism: Pelophylax lessonae (assembly GCF_965119305.1). Lineage (NCBI taxonomy): Eukaryota > Metazoa > Chordata > Amphibia > Anura > Ranidae > Pelophylax > Pelophylax lessonae. Next base: position 635,407,156 of record NC_138769.1, on the reverse strand, counting down.
TGACGTTCAGAGGAGCAAATCTAATTCCCTTTGCGCATGAGATCTAAAACACGCCACAATGGGGGGAGATTTACCAAGACTGGAGCAAACAGAACCTGGTGCAGCTGTGCAGAGCAACCAATCCGCTTCTAACTTTAGCTTGTTGGATGAGGTTCTGACAATAAGCCCTCTTTCACACTGAACGCGGCTTTGAAATCCTGCAAGTTCATCTGAAGTCGCAGGATTTCAAAGCGGCATTTGACTTCAGGGGCAACTTGAAAGACATCTGTGCGGGTTCCTGCATAGATGTCTACTGAAATTGCTCCCGAAGTCACCAAAAGTAGTGCAGGAACTCCTTTTTGAAATCGGTGCGTGAAAGAGTGTATCAATGTGCCTTAATAAAATATTGATATCCCCCCGATACCAGAGACATACATTTCAGCAAGTGCCCAACTCACAATGGAATGTGGTCTCTGGAAATTACATTAACGTCATTCATTACCATTACAGACAGCATCGACACATCTCAGCCATACCTACTGGACACTTAACAATTAGACTTTGCATATAGATTACAAAAGACACCTGAATACATTGATAAGTACTTGCATATTAACACATCAGACAGCTGAGCATAGACGGGAAGGCCCTTCCACAAAAGCAACTTCAGACACAAGACGTCTCACATTTACATCAATGTGTTAGGGACAACAAAACCTTTCATGTATTGTCTTATTAGATATATTCTATTGTTAAACTGACCCATGGATTGTACACTAGTTTAAACTGTTTTTTCCCTCTGAAATGACCTATAAATGTGTGAGCTGTAAATAAACAAATCAGATGTATTTCCATTAAGCTTGAGTGCTGTATGCCTGTACATCTCCTGGCCAGAAGGGGAAAATTCACTGCACGAGGGAGTAGAACTGAAGGGTCGTAGGTCTAGGACCTAAACGCAAAATCATCTTGCAACTGCCTTTTGATGTGGACGAGTTAACAGTGCGGCACTGCAAAGTTGGAGCTGCACCGATTTGGACGCTCCCATCGCTGGCCGTTTTGACCTGTCAAATAGCGTTTGATGTGAACGGGGGCTAAAACCTGGAAGTAGATTAATTACTATGCAGAGCTGCACCAGTTCTAGTAGCCCCCCCAATGTGGACACACACAAATACAGAATATTTTATTACTTCTCATTTTAAAACAATATCCTGGTTTCAACATAAAGTGAGGTGTTCTAGAAGAAAATTGTAGACAGACTGGAAATGTCTAATTTATTCCAGTGTCTGATTCTCTTATTTATTTTACATGACTTCATCTGGAAGTCGCCTGCCAAGTATGAGGTCTAAACTGAATGGCGGCCAGTAAGGAAGGGGGCTGACATCAGAAGACCAGCACTGTAAATGAACACCATTAGAAAACCCATCATTTGTTATAAACCTGCCTGTCAATGTAGAACAACCGGAAACGTCGTCATGCCATCACTAGTGGTCAGCTGTCCAAAAGACATGACAGGCGGGTTTGTATCCAGACCGCAGGGACAGAAATGACGCCACCCCGACAGACACGCCAAACTTCCCACAGAAACTGAAGAACATTCGAGACACATTATGAACCTACTAGATGAAATGTTTGGCCAACGATAGTAATGATCATTATAACTGAACTCCAGGATAGGCAAATATCAACTAAGTATAAAAGGATTGTGTATTGTCACTTGGATATTGGCGTGTATTTATCCAGGTCTGTGCAGTAATCCAGTGTAAAAACTTTGCCTCTGTACAAAGACTGGTCATTTCTGCTCTCTCTCCTGGTTTAGGGTGACTGGTCTGGTCCCCGTCTCCCTCCTGTAGTTTCCTGCAGGCAGCCTGTAGTGGGAGGAGCCTGCTTGGCTCCTCCCACAGCTCTGCAAAGGCTAAGTACAGCACAGTGACGAGGTCACTGCTACTTTTATAAGGTAATACTTGGCTTTTTAAAGTCATTTGGTGCACACAAAGTGCATTTATATATTGCTGATATTTTGGTCAATGCATATCGGTAGATATGCGCCGATATTTTCGTACATTTAAAAAAATTTATTTATTTTATTTTTTTTCTTTGACAGGTACTCTTGTGGAGGGATCTGGGGGTGAGTACCCGGAAGTGATGTCATGACGTCACTTCTGTGTTTTTGCATGGAGACCCAATCAGAGCCGAATGCGGCTTTGATCAGGCCTTCGGCGGCCGTGCAGGCTGGTTGCCCAGGTCTCCCGGTGGGACGTGAGACTCGGGTGAGCTGCGGAAGGCAGCGGGGGCGGGGGGAGGAACGTCCTCTCCCGTTTCTTGTAATGACAGCCCAGCGGCTTCAGTTGTCATTACAAGACAGCCGACCGTCAGCTATGGACGCCGGTACCGGGGTGATGCTTCCAGCTGCAGGCATCACTCCAGTACAGCACTTTCCCAAAATATCAGCAATGTCGGTCACCTTGGTGGCCGATTCCGATATATTGGGGAAAATGCATATCTCGATATATCAGCTTTGCCTATAATCGCGGTCGATCCCTAATTTATATCCTTTATGGTTATTAAAATATAAATATTTAAATATAAGTAAGTGCCCAGAGTTCAGCTTTAAAGTGATATATAGCCCTCCGTTTTTTTTTTTTTAAGCCCTTTACCAGCTGATTTAATCATTAATTGAGCGTGCAGTTTCTTTATCCTTTAATCCTTGCCTATGTTGCAGGTTAAGCTGGTGCCATGAGCGCTGCCCCAGGTTTCCAGTTTCAGGGTGGCGCCGTTCTCCTGCAGCATCCTATCGAGACACCCTTGCAATCAAGGACTAGAGTTGTATCTCCCTACACTGTGTGCAACAATAGAAACACACACACACCCCCCTTAGCCTAGGATGGCAAGGCACTCCCATGTCCCTCCCTTCTCCAAACTGACAAACTGGCTGGAGACTGCACTGTCCATTGTTAACATCTTTCCCTTGAAGACTGGAAGTTCAGGGAAGCAGCACTTAAAAAGCACAAGCCAACAGCATTGACAGTTATGAACTGCAAGTGCTGGAGTAAGAATTCTAATAAATAGTTTACTGAATGTTTATTTTATAGTGCTCAATTAGTTGAGTTAAAAACAATGCAGGGCTTAATACCATTGTACTTTAAGGGCTCTTTCACACGGGCTTTCCGTGTGAAAGGTCCGCTGCGGGACTTTTTTTTTTTTTTTCACGGAGCGGATGACATTTCTGTCATCCGCTCCGTAGGTCCGCATATCATCCCATCCGTTTGCGGATGATATGCGGACCTAATGTAAGTCTATGGGGATTGCGGATGTCAGCGGATGACACCGCTGACATCCGATTTTCCTTCCTTTCCGTTTTTTGAACGGAACAAAAATAGGATTTTTTCTAGCGGGGGTGTTTAATTTAAGTAAGGTCGTATTATCAGAACCTGAGAAACGTTTATTGGATAAGGGCCTGAAATATGCTCCCCCGAAGCGTTTAGACAAGTTTCATACATATATGGATATCCATAAATTTGTAAGGAAACTAAATATCAAAAGATACATATTGAGTAATCCTGTAAAAGATAATCGTTTAGTTAGCTCTGAAATTCAACACTCCGGGCTTTCTAATGCTTCATTATTCAATCCACCGGGATCCCTAGCCCCATCATTGAGGGTATTTAGGGATGTGTTATTAAGGGATCTAGATAAGATCAAACCACACAATTCCTCCTTGTCTGCTGACCTACAAAAGGGATTAGATTCCTTGTGTGAAAATAAGGATCTGGTCATTAGGCCAGCAGATAAGGGCGGTGGGATCGCTGTACTCGATCGTAGCGATTATAATCAAGAAATGCAACGCATTTTAGGAGATAGTCAAACCTATGTCCCACTTTCTAAAGACCCTAAAGTCTCTTACAAAAAGACTCTGGAGGGTATTGTAAAGAGGGGTTATGATCAAAACATCATAAATAAAAAAGAAAAGGCGTTTCTGATCCCCAAGTGCCCTCGCACTCCGGTTATTTATTATTTACCCAAATTGCATAAGAGTCTAACTTCCCCCCCGGGTCGTCCCATTGTCAGTGGCATCGACTCTGTGACGTCCCGGGTGGGGAAGTATATTGACTCTTATCTACAGCCATTGGTGCAAACCACACCTTCATATATTAAAGACACGAGACATGTCATTGGCCTTTTGACAGGTTTAACTCCTAGTGACCATCTTTGGATGGTCACAGCCGATGTCTCCTCTCTTTACACAATTATCCCACACAATGTGGGGTTGAACGCGGTCAATATGTATCTTAATAGAGATTCTGATTTACCATCAATTCAGATATCCTTTATTATGGAGCTACTTGAGTTCGCTACTCACCATAATTATTTTTGGTATAATGGGCAGTTTTATCGCCAGGTCACTGGGGTGGCCATGGGCGCTAAATATGCCCCGTCTCTCGCCAACTTGTTTATGGCCCAGTGGGAGGAGGACGTCATCTATGCCCACCGCAGGCCGCAAATACTGCTCTGGGCTAGGTACATAGATGACGTGCTCCTCCTCTGGGATGGCCGCCACAGTGACCTGATATCCTTCTTGGAATATTTGAATTCCAATGATCGGGGTATCCAGTTGAATTATGAGTGTAGCCAGTCTACTATTCATTTCCTTGACCTCACCATAAGCATTAAAGATGGACAATTTTCTACATCTACATACTTCAAAACAACCGACAGGAATTCATATATTCCTGTCGATAGCTGTCACTATGCACCTTGGCTGAGGGCTATACCCAAAGGCCAATACCTTCGTATTAGGCGTAACTGTAGTGAATTCCATGAGTTTCAAACTCAGGCCCGTGTTCTTACTGAGAGGTTTCTCGATAAGGGCTATAGTGAGGAATTTCTCAACGAAACACTTATGGAGGTTAGCCGATTGGATAGAACCCAACTACTGAATAATGAGTCCAAAACGGATAGAAAAAATTCTTCGTATAATTTACCTTTTGTTACTTCCTTTTCAAGTCAGCATATGACTATTAAAAATATTGTCAGTCGTCACTGGCACATTCTTGGTAATGATCCAGTCCTGGGTAGCACTCTGTCGGATAGACCACGCGTGGTATTTAAAGGAGCCCCAACTTTGAGAGATAAAGTGGCACCCAACATTTTAGAACCACCAGCCCCCAGACCTACTTTTTTAAGTCAGTTGACTGGGTTTTATAAATGCAACAGGTGTCGTGTCTGTTCTTTTAGCTCTAATAAATGTAGATCAGTTAAAGAGTTTACGTCCACAGCTACAGGTAGAGTTCACGCTATTAAGCCATTCATTTCCTGCATGACCACTGGCATTGTCTACATGCTCCAGTGCCCATGCGGGCTTCAATATATAGGACGAACCAAAAGACCATTACAAGTAAGACTCAATGAACATATATCAAATATACTTAAAGGTTTTCCCAAGCACTCAGTGTCCAAACACTATGCCCTTGTCCATGATAAAAATCCCAGGAATACTTTATTCCTAGGGATAGACAAATTTGTACCCCATTGGAGGGGTGAACCCCTAGTTAGAGGCATCTCAAAACTAGAGATGAACTGGATTCATCGGGCCAAAACATACGTACCGTTTGGACTCAATGTAGACATTGAAATAAATGCTTTCATAGATAACGCCTAACTTAACAATACCCTTTTATTTCATTTTTCAAATATATTCTTAATGTATATATTGAAATTAATTTATCATTGATTTCCTATCCAAGCCTATTACATGTCAATACAATTGGACAACACCAATCAGTTATATTTGACATATGTGTGACATTTTTATTATAATTGTTAACATTATGTTGGGCCCAATTATTAAATAAGGGGCTGATTGAGTTGGATATAACAATATCTAAGAATGAAAGGATTTTTTTGTTTACATCATTAATCCTTTTCATATATAGCCTTCCTCTCTCTCTTTTTTATGATGGTCGGGATTGGTGCTGTCCAGTTGTAATCAATATGTCATTTAAACCTGTAATATCCACTAGATGGTGCCTTCATTGACCCACTCTAGGCGGATATGACGAATATCTGTTCGCTAATTTTTGCTTTATATCTTAAGTACAAAATATAGTTGTTTTGTGTGATGCTCTTCTTTATTTTGTTTATATATAAACCCTTTGTTGTTGCTATTTGCGGGTTGATGTGTGGGGTACCATTCCGGTTACGAATTCCCCCACTTAAGATGGCGGGATGATCCTCACCCTCTTCCGGTCATTTAGCTCAAATAGATGGCGTCAGTACGCCGTCCGCGCCTTTGAAAACGTCATCTGTGACGAAACGTCGTCGGGTCACGGCGTACTGACGTCATCGGATTGCGACCGGAGAGTGCGGGCGAGCGAAGCCGTCCGGCCGGCGGCTGACAAACATTGCTCCTCATTCCTGGTCTTGCTGTAAGTTTTTCTGATTTTATTTGTGAATAAATTTTAATGGTTTTACGCTATGGGAGCCTCTCTTTTCTTTACGTGGGTGAACACTTGCAATACCTCCGCTATTTGAGGATAACAACACCCCAGAGTAAGGGTCGGGTCCTTGGATGCTTGATCACCATACAGGCTCAACATTATTTGTATTTCGTAAGAGGCGACCCCTATTGGTATATCCTATTATTGGCTCCGGGTTCACACTGAATTGTGATCTGCACGTTTGCTTTAATCCTTATCTTATATGGTAAGAGGCGAATCCAGCTACATAAGGTGGTGGTTCAACACGCAAATTTCACACTTTTGCCTTCCTTTATTGGCTATTCAATTAACGTTGTCCGGTAAGAGGCGACTTCAGCTACAACACTTCTTATTATTAATTTTGGTGTTTACCTTTATCACTTTTGGTAAGGGGTACCCATCATATTTTTATATATTTTATTTTTGCATGTTTTTATTCACTGTTATCAGTGATCAATTTTATTGGTGGAGGTTTATTCATTCACACAATTGAATTCATTTTTCAAGAACACTGTGGTGTCTAATTAATTTAGTTTGTAAGGTTTTACGCTATTGCGCTTTTACCTTTACTTCCATGATCCAATGACCATTGAGCTAACCATTTACGTGGACCTGGATCTACTATCAAGGTGACAAGTTTACACGAAGAAAATCGGATGTCAGCGGATGGTATTCCGCTGACATCCGCAATGCCATAGACTTACATTATGTCCGCAAATCATCCGCAAAAAAATAGGATGATTTGCGGACATACGGAGCGCCTGTGTGAAAGGGCCCTAACACTTTTACTGACCTACTTTGCAATACTAATATGAAAACATAATAACAGATGCCCTCTAACCATGTGCTGGCAAAAAAAGGAAATCCCATGTTGCATGATGTACTATTGTATCTTTTTTGTTTTTTCTTTCCTATGACAGTCCTGTTTACTGATGAGATGCTTCGTAGAATGAGGAGTTACACACAAAACCCAAAATTCCAAGCCTGTGGATAAAGATTGCAGCCAACTATAGATATCCATAAGTTTGTACGAGCGTTCCTTAGAAAATCTAAATAGTGTATGGGCAGCTTTTCCGAATGTGAAAACTTGTTCCAGGTCAGGGTCTCAGAACGTACTGAAAACATTGCATTTGTCCTTCAGTATTTTGTAAAGAAGGTCAACAACTGCAGCCCCCCCATTTCCCTTATGACAAGCTTATTAGATGTCTTACCCACCGAGTGCTTACAGCAGGGATCTTAAAACGTTTCAAACAAAGGGCCAGTCTACTGTCCCTCAAACTTTAGGGGGGCCAGATTGTGGTCAGTGGGGGTAGAAAATGTCCCAGGGCAAGCATCAGTGAGAGTACCCTCACTAAATTATAAAATCACTAAAGTATGAGTGGGGAGGACTAGCGCCCCATCATTGGTGTGGGTGGGGCAGACTAGCGCCCCATCATTGGTATGGGTGGGGCAGACTAGCGCCCCCATCATTGGTATGGGTGGGGCGGACTAGCGCCCCCATCATTGGTATGGGTGGGGCGGACTAGCGCCCCCATCATTGGTATGGGTGGGGCGGACCAGCGCCCCATCATTGGTAGGAGTGGGGGGGACCAGCGCCCCATCATTGGTAGGAGTGGGGGGGACCAGCGCCCCATCATTGGTAGGAGTGGGGGGGACCAGCGCCCCATCATTGGTAGGAGTGGGGGGACCAGCGCCCCATCATTGGTAGGAGTGGGGGGGACCAGCGCCCCCATCAATGGTATGGGTGGGGCGGACTAGCGCCCCCATCATTGGTATGGGTGGGGCGGACCAGCGCCCCCATCATTGGTAGGAGTGGGGGGGGACCAGCGCCCCCATCATTGGTAGGAGTGGGGGGGACCAGCGCCCCCATCATTGGTATGAGTGGGGTGGGTCAGCGCCCCATCATTGGTATAAGTGGGGAGGGTCAGCGCCCCATCATTGGTATAAGTGGGGAGGGTCAGCGCCCCATCATTTGTATGAGTGGGGAGGGTCAGCGCTCCATTATTGGTGGCAGTGGGAGGAATAGCGCCCCAAGGGTGAGATAAAGGCTAGCACAGGGGTGCATCTGGCCCCCGGGCCCCAGTTTGGAGACCACTGGTTTAGAGCATTACAAGTCCATCACAAAGCAAAATCCAGACCTAGGAAGAGTATTGTTCAGCCTTTGGGTCTCATCCTGTGGAACTGGAGCATTCAGTAGTTAGTCACATTCAACAAGAATAGTTCTGTAATATAGACGTCTTGTAGATTCTTCAGTTCTAATTCATTACAGCCTTTTTAACCCCCCCCCCCCCCCATATTAACCTGCAAAGGCAGCCAGATGTGGATGTACACATGCTGTGGCGAGAATATCCCGTGCCACGTTTGACGAAGGTACCATTCAAAGGCACCACAATAGTCCTACATTTACATATAACGCACATGGTTCTGATGCAGCATTTACAAGGGTAAAACAGATGAGGAGTATGCGACCTATCACCTTCCTCGCCGCCTGTAAAACATGATGGATCACCTGTCAGCGACAGGCAGCAATGACAGCTGTGTCTAAACTAAAGCTGCTCATACACTAGTAGAATATCATTCAAAATGCATTGATTTACAAACGCTTGTTCAATTTTCTAATAGTTAGTGGGGTCCGGTTGGGGTTTGTTTTCAGCCCCAGTGATGAGAGTTTGAAGGAGCAGGATGGAAATGGATGGTTAAACAAACCGACTTCCAAACTGTATTCTGAAAAGGACATTCATTCCAAAATCAAATTTTTAAAGCAAATGACATTTTTGAAGTACTTTCAAATGATATTCAACTCATTGAATGTGCTGAGACATACGAATTTTTGCATGAATGTTCATTCAAAAATCTGCTAGTGTATGGCCAGATGTAGCCTTTAATTCCTATCAGGATTGCAGCAGAACTTAAAAAATACGCAACAACAAACTACGGCCGAGAGAAGAAAGAAAGGAAACAAGGAAAAAAAACACACAAAGAAATGGAACCGAAAAGATGAGACGGTGGACAAAGTAAAATGTGATAAAATAAAAATGAATATGCATGGAAATAAGAAAATAAAAATAAATAAAAATGAAAATAAATATCTGGGCTCCATAATGATATTGGCCAATTGAAAACTTTGGATCTGATCTTTAATACTCAGCAAACTATTCAACAAACACATACGAATTCTCCTAGTACAGCGATTGTATTTTTGGCGATTATACAACGTTTTCGCTGGCTCTATTCATTCCCTTAGCGGCCTTTTGAAAAAATACGAAAACGCATCAATAGGAATATTCATCAATTTTTAGTACCTCCAGTAGGATTCTCATTTCGGCATTTTGACACAGGTGCCGATTGGCTAGAGGGGGAGCCAATCAGCGCGTCCGGCGTACATGATGCCTGCCGGGCCCCATCAGTTTTATTTGTTGTACAATTGCGCAATTATCAGTTAAAGTAACGCAGTGCCGTATCGTAAAAAAAAAAAGGAAAAAAAAAAAGACCTGGTCATTAAGGGGGAAATCCTTCCGGTCCTTAAGTGGTTAAAGTAGAACTCCAGCCAGGATGGTTTCCATAATAGGAGAGATTTTTGGCTAAATGTACACTTGGAGCCGTCACTATAACACCTCTGAAAAGTGATCCAGGGCTCAGTGGCCTGTCTTTACCGCCCCCAAACAGCATGAGTAACGAATGTGTTTGCAAACAAGAACTACGGCCTCCCCAGACATGGGAAGAATGCGGAGCGGCTACTCTGTGTTTTCCCAGAATGAATCGATCAGCCCTCCCGGAAACAAGGACAGCTTTCTAGATAGCTGTCCTAATTCTCCGTAAATTAGAAGTGTATGGATGGCGTATCTGCTTTACTTCACAACAAAATTCTCTTTGTGATTTTATTTTTTTTAACACATTTTTCAATCATGTGATTGGGAATTTCCCAAACGTCTCTACACCTCATTTACTAGGACATGTGAAAAGCCGCTCTGAAAAGTGAAGCTCTATTTTGGTAAATACACGTTTGTCCCTTTAGGTTTAGTTTACACAGGTGGCAAAGAGGTGGTAAAAACAGGTGGTTCATCTGTGTTTTTACTGCCCTATACCTTCCCACCTACAAAATATTACGGCCGCTCAGGTCAGGCCTGTTTCATGGTGCAGCAAAATGTAATCACTTGCCGACCGCCCGCCGCAGATATACTGTGGTAAGCTGGCCCGGCTGCGCCAACTGCCGTACATGTACAGCGGTTCGCGGGAGCGCTCGCCGTAATTAAGCAGCGGGAAAGCCAATCCATGGGGCCGGCGGCCGTAATAGCCGCCGGGCACCCGCGATCGCTCCCCGTGCAGAAAGAACGACAGTCTGCTGTTGTAAACACAGCTGACCGTTCTCTCTGGAATGAACATTCTATTTAGGATCGCAGGTCTCTGTGTTGATTCCACAAGTCCCTCCCCCCATACAGTTAGAAAACAACCCCTAGGCTTACACTTAACCCTTTGATCTCCCCTGGGTTAACCCCTTCCCTGCCAGTGTCAGTATTACAGCAACAATGCATATTTTTAGCACTGATTACTGTAGTAATGTCACTGGTCCCCCCAAGTGTCAAAAATGTCAGTTAGGGGTCCGATCTGTCCGCCGCAGTGTCGCAGTCCTGTTAAAAATTGCAGATTGCTGACATTTTTTTTTTTTTTTAACTAATAGACAAATCTTTCCCCTAGTTTGAAGATACAATAACTTTTGTGCAAACCAATCAAAATACACTTATTGGGATTTTTTTTTTACCAAAAATATGTAGCAGAAAACAAATTGGCCTAAAAGGATGAAAATAATATGATTTTTACATTTTTTTGGGGGGGAATGTTATAGAGCAAAAAGTGAAAAATATATACATTTTTTTTTCCAGAATTTTCGCTCTTTTTTGTTTATGGCGCAAAAAAAAAAAAAAAATTGCAGAGGTGATCAAATACCACCAAAAGAAAGCTCTATTTGTGGGAAAAAAAGGACGTCAATTGTATTTGGGTACAGAGTCACAGGACCGGGCAATTTTCAGTTAAAATAACGCAGTGCCAAATCGCAAAATATGGCCTGATCATTAAGAGGGCAAACCTTCCGGTCCTTAAGTGGTTAATTTGGTGTGTTGCTTGCCACCCGTGCCCTCTAAAGCCAATGGGATTGCACTGTAACCACGTGCCATGCCAACCCCTTTGCTGGTGCTTTACTGCATATGCAGACTGATTTTACTGTCACGGGTTTAGTCTTGGTTCACACTTATGCGATGTCTGTGCAGTGCGATACATTATCGCTGTTTTCCTGCAATAAGTGTGACCCAACACTGACACTGAACTCCGCTAACACAGCAACAGATTTCTTCCCCTATTTTGGGATCAATAGATGCTGCTGATGGTAAGTACCCCTGTTAGTGCGCACAGGATACCCCCCCCTGTCAGTGCACACAGGATCCCCCCCCCCTCCTGTCAGTGCACACAGGATTCCCCCCCTCCTCCTGTCAGTGCACACAGGATGCCCCCCTTCTCCTGTCAGTGCACACAGGATCCCCCCCCTCCTCCTGTCAGTGCACACAGGATTCCCCCCCTCCTCCTGTCAGTGCACACAGGATCCCCCCCTCCTCCTGTCAGTGCACACAGGATCCCCCCCCTCCTCCTGTCAGTGCACACAGGATCCCCCCCCCTCCTCCTGTCAGTGCACACAGGATCCCCCCCCCTCCTCCTGTCAGTGCACACAGGATCCCCCCCCCTCCTCCTGTCAGTGCACACAGGATCCCCCCCCTCCTCCTGTCAGTGCACACAGGATCCCCCCCCTCCTCCTGTCAGTGCACACAGGATCCCCCCCCCTCCTCCTGTCAGTGCACACAGGATCCCCCCCCTCCTCCTGTCAGTGCACACAGGATCCCCCCCCCTCCTCCTGTCAGTGCACACAGGATCCCCCCCCCCCCCTCCTGTCAGTGCACACAGGACCCCCCCCCTCCTGTCAGTGCACACAGGACCCCCCCCCCCTCCTGTCAGTGCACACAGGATCCCCCCCTCCTGTCAGTGCACACAGGACCCCCCCCCCTCCTGTCAGTGCACACAGGACCCCCCCCCCCTCCTGTCAGTGCACACAGGATCCCCCCCCCTCCTGTCAGTGCACACAGGATCCCCCCCCTCCTGTCAGTGCACACAGGACCCCCCCCTCCTGTCAGTGCACACAGGACCCCCCCCCTCCTGTCAGTGCACACAGGATCCCCCCCCCCCCCTCAGTGCACACAGGATCCCCCCCCCCTCCTGTCAGTGCACACAGGATCCCCCCCCCCCCTCCTGATCCCCCCCCCCTCCTGTCAGTGCACACAGGATCCCCCCCCTCCTGTCAGTGCACACAGGATCCCCCCCTGTCAGTGCACACAGGATCCCCCCCCTCCTGTCAGTGCACGCAGGATCCCCCCAGTCCTCTCACCTGTGGATGTAGTTGATGACTCTGCACTGCTGTCCGTCTATGAGCGCGCCCCCGTCACTGAGGACATTGAAGCCCCCCCTCTGGTTGTGGGAGGTGAGGACGCCGTCCTCCAGGTTCAGGTAGTTGGATTGGAGATCCAGGAGAAGTCGGAGCGGCAGGACGGCCATCTCGCAGTTGGCGGTGGTCATTGTGGCCACTATGTCCGAGTTGATGGAGGACATACTGAGGACGGAGCGGGTACTGGCCAGCCGCTCCGCCCGGGACAGCTCTGCGGGGTGAGATTCGGCCATGACTGCGCTCATACTGCACTGCACTGACACCCAACAACACCGATCCGATCACCGACCTCAACTGCACCATCCGCCGCTCACTGACAGCTAACTTCCCGGAGCAGGGGCGGAGACAAGAGGACCGCCTAGTGGGAGGGGCGCGGGGTAAGAAGCCGTCTTAGTGGAAGAGGCGCAGGAGAGGAGGTTGTCCTAGCAGGAAAGGCGGAGAGGACGATATAAGCCCTCGGATCTGACTATGGACCCCTCCCTAGTGGGAGGGGTGGAGTGGAAGTTAGACCTATTGGGAGGAAAGACCAACATAGTAGGAGGGGTAGGGTGACAAAGGTGGAGCAGGAGGCTGTCCTCTTAGAAGGGGCGGGGGAGAGAAGACAGTAGTAGGAGGGGCTGAGCCTACCTGTCCGCCCCGCCCTCTACACACAGGTGTCCTCGGGAGGGAGAGCACAGCCGGGGATGGAATGCAGGGAGGAGCCGGGCAGGGTAATCATGTCTGAGCAGATATGCTGAAGAGCCGGAGCGTCCAGTGTTCGCGGATTAGCCGCCAATCATGGACAATTGCAGTCATTGTGTGCGGGAAACCAACCAGAGTCTGCTGCCTGTAACCCTTTAACTACCTCAATACTGGGCACTTAATCCCCCTTCCTTCCCAGAGCAATTTTCAGCTTTTAGCGCTGTTGCAATTTGAATGACAATTGCGCGGTCATGCAACACTGTACCTAAACATAATTTGTGTCATTTTTTCCCCACAAATAGAGCTTTCTTTTGGTGGTATTTGATCACCGTCAGGTTTTTTCTTTTTTGGTGCACAAATAAAAAAGTTTGAAAAAAAAAAAAAAAGTTTTTTTGTTTAGGTTATAAAATTTTGTAAATAGATATGTTTTTTCCTGCACTGATGAGCACTGATGATGCCGCACTGACAGGCACTGATGAGGAGACACTGATGGGGTGGCACTGATGGGGTGGCACTGATAGGTAGCACTGATATGCAGCACTGATGGGCACTGATATGTGGCACTGATAGATAGCACTGATATGCAGCATTGGTGGGCACTGATAGGCAGCGCTGATGGGCACTGATAGGCAGTACTGATGGGCACTGATTGGCGGCACTGATGGGCACTGATAGGTGGCACTGTTGGGCGGCAATGATCGGCACTAATGGGTGGCACTGATGGGCACTGATGGGGGGCACTGATGGGCACTGATAGGCAGCACTGGTGGGCAATAATGGGCACTGGTGGGCGGCACTGATAGATGGCAATAACGGCACTGGTGGGCAGCACTGATAGATGGCATTGGTGGGCAACACTGATAGGGAGGGCACTGGGGGGCTCTCTGAGCCCTGCTTGCCATCCCTGGTGGCCATGGTGGGCATCCCTGGTTGTCATCGATTTGGTTGTTCTGATTACCAGCACAGATCCCCCCTGTGATCAGTGAGTAATTAGAAATACTCACTGATCCCCCCTGGCTGCAGCACAGATCATCCCTCTTCTCCTCACTGACAGGATCTGTCAGGAGGAGAAGAGATCGAAGCCGTTACAACGGCTCTATTTACATTACATGATGGCTGTGATTGGACACAGCCGTAATGTGATCAGGAGGGTCAATCACAGGGCCCTCCTGCCGAAGGATGTTGCTCTGTGTCTGAGGGACACAGGCACATCGAGATCGCGCCGCTGCGCGTGCCCGCAGCGGCGCGATCTCTCTCCAAGTTTGCAAAACATGGTAAAGGTATGCACGGCCGATCAAGTCGCCGCTTGCACACCTGAGACACCGATGTCTGATTGCGAAAAAGCCTAAGACACACTCACCACCCTGGTAGAGTGTGCCGGGCCAGGGAAAGGTGGAACCTGTACAATCGTCTGCCTGATCCATTTAGAAATGGTTGCCGCAGACGCAGCCAGACCCTTCCGAGGTCCCTCAGGAAGGACAAAGAGAGAATCCGACATTCTGAATTATTCGGTAGACGACAGGTAGACCCTGATCGCCCTGACAACATCCAAGGAATGCGAGGCAAACTCCTTAGGGTGCCTAGGCTTCGCAAGCAGCGAAGGCAAAACAATATCCTCAATGAGATGGAAGGCAGAAACCACCTTAGGAAGGAAGGATTGATGAGGTCGCAAGACCACCTTGTCCCTAAGGACAACTAGGTAGGGAGAGCGGCAGGACAAGGCCGCCAACTCTGACACTCTGCAAGCAGATGTGATAGCCAATAAAAAGGCAACTTTCAGTGACAGTGCCAGCAGAGAAAACTCCCTGATATTTTCAAAGGGAGGACGTAGGAAAACGGACAGGACCAGATTCAAGTCCCAAGGAGCTAACGGCGCCCTCCTAGGGGGGCCAGATGACGCACACTTTGAACAAAAGTGCGGATCAAGTAATTTGATGCCAGGGGGCGCTGGAAAAGAATAACCAGCGCGTATATCTGACCATTAACAATGTGCAGCGCCAAACGCTGATCCACACCGGATTGCCAGAAGGCTAACACCCTCGCCACCGAAAAGGAGCGAGGATGGAAACCCGGAGATTCACATCAGGCAAAATGAGCCTTCCAGGTACGATAATAAAGCTTACAGGAGGGTAGGAATGACCGCCGACAAGAGACCTCGATCTCTCAGGACCTGGCTTTCAACAGCCACGCCGTCAAAGCCAGCGACCGTAAAGCAGGATGGAAGATCGGCCCCTGCAACAGCAGATCGTCTGATGAGGGGAGCCGCCAAGGAGGCTCGACGACCAGTTGCATGATGTCCGCGTACCAGGACTAGCGCGGCCAGTCTGGAGTCACTAGGAACACCTGCTTTTGGTACTGAGGCCAACCTGCGAAGAAACCGGGACAACAATTGAATCGGAGGAAAGGCATAGATCAGACGATACTGATTCCACAGCACCACCAACGCGTCCGAGGCATTTGCCAGAGGATCGCAAGTTCTTGCCACGAACCTTTCCACCTCGTTGTTGAGACGAGACATGAACAGATCCACGTCCGGGGATCCCCATCGTGCACACAGCATCTAAAAATACCTCCGGGTGTAGGGACCATTGCCCTTGGTCCAGGGTCTGGCGGCTCAGATAGTTGGCTTGCCAGTTCTCCACACCCGGAAAGTGAACTGCCGAAAGTGCCGAGACCCGCGTCTCGGCCCATGACAGAATCTCGGCCACTTCCTTGGCCGCCTGGGCACTCCTGGTGCCCCCTTGGTGATTGATGCATGCCACCGCAGTGGCATTGTCTGTCTGCACACGCACAGGGCGGTCCTGCAGGTGACCCGACCAATGCAACAAACATAGGTCGATCGCTCTTACTTCCAACACATTTAACGGCAGAGAGGATTCCTCTTCCGACCAAGTGCCCTGGGCAGACAAAGTGCCCAGAATACCGCCCCAGCCAGACAGTGCCGAACTGGCTCCTCTTATTGCCGAGACAGTCGGATCGCAGGCTGCCAACATCGGGGGGTTTTGTCGGATCTCCTCGCCCACAGCGGACCCGGCGGAACTCCAGACCCCGAGCGCCAGAAGCACACAGGGAACCATAACTACCCGATCTTGTTTCTGTTTCATGCAGGATTTGCACCCACCTAGATGGACGAGCCCCTGGTGTCTTCACTGCTTCCTTTTGTCACCCTCACGGATCAGGTTTGCTTGTTGGGTGCCCCCCCCTCCCCACGCCCGGGTTGTGATCCACTAGACTGCCCCGCGGTGCTCGGTTGTCCCGGTGTAACGTTAGATTTCCATACCCCGTGAAGAAACCATACCCTCGTCACTTCCGGTCTGAAACTGCTGAGCAGCGCAGCAGTGCGCATGCTCAGAGCCACGGAAACTTCAAGGAACAGCAGAGAAGATCAGAAGTACGCATGCTCGGAGGGGATGGAAATAATACGGAGTATGTGTTTAACGTTATACTTGCCGCGATTACAATAAAACAGCTCCTCTGCAACATTGCTCATCCCCGCTGGTATCCCTGTCACTTCCCTCATCTCGGATAATAAATATGAAATCGGCAGCGGGTGTATGAAATGAGATATCTCGGCTCCGTGAGCCACTTTTATATTAATTAGCCGAGATGAGGGAAGTGACAGGGACAGGAGCGGGGATGAGCAATGTTGCAGAGGAGCTGTTTTAATGTAATCGCGGCAAGTATAACGTTAAAAACACTACTGTGAGAAAACCATACCCTCACGGAACACCGGCTATCCCCTATGTACAGTCCATGCCTTCAGCTGCCTAGCCCGCGTTACCTACTATCTGCAGCAACTGCTATGCACTTACTCGGGGTTACACCCAGACTGTGACTGCAGGCATGCGGGGTGACCATTCCCCCCCCCCTCCCCTTCAGTCATTGATGACCTTCGTACTGCTGGGTCTCTGTTACACGGAGTGGCGCTGGGGGGGGTTCCCGTGGGCTCTCTACCTATCTCCTGGGTGGGGGGGAGGGGCGGGTGGGTCTCATATGGATGATACTGGGATGTATTTCATGGGGTGCAGTTTAATTCACGGTTGTTTATCTCTGCGTACTCCGCAAGCCCTGGAGCCGGGATGTTATTTCCCCCCTGAACTCTTGTTGGTCACTTGCGGGGTACCCAGACAGGTTCAATTGCACTAACTATATTGTTTCATTATTGTTGAGATTATTACCTGTTTAATGCATACTTTCGGAGGTTCTCTGACTGATCTCTTTATACACATGTACTATCTCCATGTACCCTTATAACTAGTCCCTTGTCTTCCAGCTATACTCTCGGATATATACACTTCTCCTCTGTGCTCCTCTACCTCCCCCTCTCTTCTTTTTATTTATACACAATGTGCTGGGCGGGTCGGACAGCTGGACTCAGGCTTTTTCATACTGCTTGAGCTGTATCATTCCAACTCTCGACCCCCAATAGGTTGACGCTTGGCGGACTCCCTGTCTACCGGCGTGCGTCTGTGCAGTTTTTTCTGCTCTTTAGGTTCCTTGCTTGTTCTACCCCTCTTACTGCCCTCTCTTCCTCCACCCGCTTTTCTCTTCTTATCCTACCGTCTCTCTCTGTCCCTACCGCCCCGCCCTACCCTCCCCCCCCTTTTCCTCCCCGCCCTTCCAGTCTCCACCTCTCCTTTCTCCTCCCCCCCCCTTTTTTTTTTTTGTGTGTTTTCTGCTCCGTACTGGGCCATGGACACTATCCGCGTGGTCTCCCTGAATGCCAAGGGGCTCAACGTCCCCGAAAAGCAGAAGGTCCTCCTTAATGAGCTACACCGTAACAGAGCTGACGTGGCGTTCATTCAGGAGACCCATTTTCGGGACGATCACCTTCCACTCCTTAAAAACTGCTTCTATCCCTTCACGTATCACGCCACCAATACTGTGGCGAAATCTAAAGGAGTCTCCATCCTCCTATCTGCCAAAGTCCCCTGGCACTGTGAGGGAACTATGGTAGACCCTGCGGGCCATTTCCTATTTCTAAAAGGGACAATGGGCCTTATCCGCCTCACCTTTGCATGCATTTATGCCCCTAACGAGGGACAGGCCTCCTTCATGGTGGGCGTGCTGGAGAAATTGACCGCATTCCAAGACGGCCAGCTAATAGTGGGAGGGGACTTCAATATCCCCTTTGTGCCGACAGTGGACACTTCTTCTGGGACCTCCTCGATCCCTCACAGGCTCAGGAAGAAGTTTCTCCAAGCTCTTCACGGCGCGCAGCTGGTAGATGTCTGGAGGCTTCAACATGGTGGGGAACGGGATTATTCCTTTTACTCCCCACCCCACCGGACATATTCCCGCATCGACTACTTTTTAGTGCCTCATCGCCAACTCCATGCGGTGAAATCCACCTGGATAGACTCGATCACCTTCTCAGACCACGCGCTTATCTCTATGACTTACTGCCTGACTGAGGGCTCAGAGATGGGGACTAGAGTCTGGCGCCTGAGTGACTCGATACTCCAAAACGCGGAATTGCAGGCAGAGGTCCTGCGCGAACTCACAGAGTATTTCCGAGTGAATCTCTCGGATGAGTGCGACGCGGGGATGATTTGGGAGGCACACAAGACGGTAATACGTGGACTTTTTATTAAGCATGGCTCCCGACTTAAGAAGCAACATCAGCAGATGCTGGAGCAGCTGCTGGGTGAGATTCATGACCTAGAAACGAGAAACAAACGCTCTTTCTCGAGGGAGTTGGAGCGGGAGCTCGTCGCGCTCCGCAAGAAAGTACACGACATCCTTTTTATGAAAGCTAAGGCTGATCTACAGAGGTCTCGCCAGAAGTTTTATTTTTCAGGCGACAAATGTGGCCGGCTACTGGCGTCCTCGGATCGGGCTCAGAGACTAGCGAACTATGTCCCCCACATACAATCCTCCTCGGGACGTCGGGTTGCTCTACCGAAACAGATCGCCGCGACCTTTCGTGAATTCTTTTCCACCTTGTACAACCTGCCTCCCTCGTCGTCCTCCGTGCACTTGCCTTGCCTCTCTCCGGATGATAGAGAACTACTGGAAGCCCCAATCTCCCTGATGGAGCTGCAGGGCGCCCTCAGCTCCTTTAAAGTGGGTAAGGCCCCTGGACCTGACGGCTTTACGCTCCCCTACTATACTACTTTTTTCCCCATTCTCGGCTCCCACTGGGTGAATTGGCTCAACCTCTTGGGCTCCGGAGAGTCTGCCTTCCTGAGTGACTCCCTCCGGGCACATATCTCCCTCATCCCGAAGGAAGGGAAAGACCCCTCCGTCTGCGCCAGCTACCGCCCGATCTCTCCGCTAAACGTGGACCTGAAGGTGTTTGCCAAGATCCTGGCGAGCCGACTCGGACCATACATGTCCCGCCTGGTTCATTTAGACCAGGTGGGTTTTATTCCATCCAGAGAGGCCCACGATAATACGACCAAGGTCTTGAATCTCATCCATGTTGCACGGACATATAATACGCCTTGCGTCTTCCTTAATACGGATGCCGAAAAGGCCTTCGACCGGGTCAGCTGGAGGTTCATGACGACTACATTGCGATCTGTAGGTCTTGGTTCGACCATGCTCTCTTGGATTGGGCACCTTTACTCTGGCCCAACTGCGCAAGTGAAGTGCAACGGAGTCCTCTCGGAGCCCTTCTCGATTTCTAACAGTACACACCAGGGGTGCCCTCTGTCTCCCCTGCTCTTTGCTCTCTCTCTAAAGCCTTTCCTTTGCAGGGTGAGGGCAAACCCGGACATCACAGGGCTTTCGGTTGGGGAGGTAGAATGTAAGGTATCTGCATACGCGGATGACATGATGTTCTCCATCTCTAACCCTGTCATTTCTACGCCCAATCTCCTCAAGGAGTTGGCACTGTATGGTACCTACGCCAACCTCAAGATCAATCTCGGTAAATCGGACGTTATGGGGGTCGACATCCCGCCGGCGTTACTCGCCAACATCTCTTCTTCATTGCCGTTCCGCTGGACCCGGGTGGCACTCACTTACTTGGGCACCCGTATGGCACCGACCGTCTCGAAACTCTACAAACTTAACTTCGCTCCATTGCTAGTCACGATCCGCCAACTTCTTGAGACCTGGTCGACGGGCATACATTCGTGGTTTGGGAGGCGCAACCTGCTAAAAATGTCGGTGCTCCCCAAGGTGTTGTACTTACTACAAGCCCTCCCGATCAAACTGCCATCTGCCTTTTTCAGACAACTGCACTCCTTATTCATACGGTTTATTTGGGCCTCGGGCTCGCCACGGTTGTCCCGGTCGCTTTTGACCTTGCCCAAGCAGTGTGGGGGCCTGGCCTTGCCTGATGTGCACAAATTTTACCAGGCGACCCATCTTGGACGCTTGCTGGACTGGCGCAGGCACTCCTCAAGTAAACTGTGGGTACGCTTAGAACTAGCGCAATCGACAATCCCTCTAGGGGGTGCCCCTTGGTGTAAAGGACATTGGCCGTCCTCTCTTACGTCACACCCTACGGTTGGGGTCACCCTTTCTCTAGTAGCCACACTCCTCTCCCATCCTGCCATCTCTTCGGACACCTCCCCGTTATTCCCGATTCTGGGGAACCCAGCGTTTTCGCCGGGCTTATCGGACCGAGCCTTCCAGCCGCTGATCGGTCGCAATCAAAGCGTGGCATCTCACTTTATGTGCCCCGGAGGTTGGCCCTCCATAGCGGCGCTGATAGACCCCGCGGGGCGCTTTGCCCTTAACTTCTGGCCGGCGGCGCAACTCCACCACATTCTTTTATCCCTGCCAACCCCGAACCTCTTTAATAGGGAATTGACCCCCTATGAAGTTTTATGTGAAGGTGAAAGGGTACTACCACATACGTTATCCCAGACCTACCGCCTCCTAACTTCCCCGGCAGAGGACTTTACCCCTTCTTTTCTTTCCAAGTGGGAACAGGACCTTCAAATTTCCCTCTCACCGACGCAAAAGTTGAACATCTGCACCATCGCACTGAAAACACCAACCTGTACCAAACTACAGGAATCTAACTATAAACTACTCACAAGATGGTACCGGGTTCCATCCTGTTTAAGCAGGATATTCCCGTGGACTTCGGATGCCTGCTGGCGCTGTCAGGAAGAGAGGGGTACCTTACTCCACATATTCTGGTCCTGCCCTAAGATCCGAGACTTTTGGACGGCAGTGGGCTCCCTGTTGCGGGATCTCACTGACCATGCTATTCCTGACTCGCCAGAGTTCTTTCTCTTGCAACTATCCAGCATACCGCTGAAGAAATACAAAAAATCGTTTGTCCCACACGTCCTCTGTGCAGCGAAGTCCTGCATCCCATTATGTTGGAAAACTTCCCGGTCGCCTACCATCAAGGACTGCATGCAGAGGCTGGTTGAGATAAACAGAATGGAGGACCTGACTCTCACGGCACTCCACAGACGTGATAAATATGAGAAGGTTTGGGGATACTGGAAGGTTTTCATCCTCTCTGATCGAGGGAAGTCTCTGTTGTGCTCCTAAACCCGGGCGTTGAGCCTGTCTGGGAGGAGCGCGGAGCCTGGTGCGGAGCAGTCCCCCCCCCTCCCCCCCACCCCCTCTGGCTTTCTGTTTGTCCTTTCCTGTCTGTTCCCCTTCTCCTCTCTTTGTTACTTTCTCTACCCCAGTTGTGCTAACTGAGCCTTCCACTATGAGTTTATTGCGCAGACACTAAGATTGTCCTAGACGATGCCTATATTCTAGTACTTACGTATACACCTTCAAGTGCCTCATCTGCGGCCTAGTGCCTTTGACATTTGCATTGTATTTGCTGACATTTTCATGAAGTTTTTTGATGTTGCAGTTTATGCTATACCTTCTGTATTAGCCTTCTTCCTGAGTAAAATTGTTGTTCACACACTTGTTAATTGCCTTTGTGATCTGCACGTCTTGACTACACTGTACTGTACTGGCCTCTGGTTCAACTTTTACAATAAAACATATTTGAAAAAAAAATATGCATCCTTGAGGTCGACGGACGCCAGGAAATCTCCCGAACTCAGAGAGGCCACCACCGATCGAATAGATTCCAAGCGGAATTTCTGAACTCGCACAAAGCGGTTCATAACTTCAAGTCCGGAATCGGACGTACCTTGCCCTCTTTTCTGGGCACCGTGAACAGATTCGAGTAAAAACCCCAAAATGTTGTCCGATGAGGCACCAGAACAATCACCCCCTGGGCGAGCAGATCCTGCACCGCCAGATATAGATCGAGGAGACGATCCGGGGTTCAATGAAGATTTGAGGGGAAGAATCTGTCGGGCGTGATCGAAAGTTGATCTTGCACCCAGTGGCGTAGCGTGGGTTGTCAGCACCCGGGGCAAGGCAAGTAATTTGCGCCCCCTAACCCGCGGGATTTTAGCACTCGAGTCTCTTCCACTAGATTAGTTAAAGAAACCCTTACCCCTTAAGCACATGTATTGTTTGTTATGAAAATACTGATGTAATTAAAGTAAAATGCATCTAAATACAAGTTTGAATGACCAGTGTGCCCCCTTTCAATGCAGAGAGACCAGCGTGCCCCCTTTCAATGCAGAATGACCAGCGTGCCCCCTTTCAATGCAGAGAGACCAGCGTGCCCCCTTTCAATGCAGAATGACCAGCGTGCCCCCTTTCAATGCAGAATGACCAGCGTGCCCCCTTTCAATGCAGAGAGACCAGCGTGCCCCCTTTCAATGCATAATGACCAGCGTGCCCCTCTTCAATGCAGACCCGCTTCCTGATTGGCCAGGAGGAGGATCCGTGTGACAATAGCGAATTTTCATTCGCTATTGTCACACAATGGGTGGGCTCAGGGCGCACTGCTCTGCGCTCCGGGTACACCCTTTTTTGAAGCCTATTAGAGCCTCTGGCTCTAATCAGGTGATTAAAAAAAAACACTCTGTGACAGCGCCAGGCTGCTGACTCACTCGCTGCTAAACTGACTGATCAGTGAAGAGAGGCTGCATAGGCGGGGCTTGGCTTGCAATGCCACCCCACCCTACGCCAATGGACAGGTGAGGCACAGTCCAGCCCCGCCCCGACCCGCCATTTTCAGCCATAGGGCGGCTGCGCTGGACATCTCCCAGCCTAAAGATGGAGGCAGCCGCAGACAGTGTGTGAACTGTGTATGTCAGAGTAAGACAGACAGAGTGACACTGCAGATGCGCCCCCCCCCCAGATGTTGCACCCGGTGCGGCTGGCCCCCCCTGCACCCCCCACGCTACGCCACTGCTTGCACCCCGATCGGGTGCAGCCAAGGTTCGGGAAAACAGCGCAGATGCCCCCCCACCCCAGAAGCAAGTGAGGGCACCCCATCAGGTGGAGGCGGACTGGAACAGCGCGTTTGGGCAGGCAGCTTTTGGCTTGCCCGCCCAGGGCTTCTGCAGACCACTCGGGCCCTTGAAGGGTTTGCCCTAGTCTAGTGACCTAAAGGCACGAAAGACCCCTGGTTGGTTTTAAAGGAAGGGCCCCGCTTACCACGGAAGAATTTACCCTTTGCCACTTGGGGTAGAAGAGTCTCTCACCCCCAGTGACCCCTTAACCAACACATCCAGGGATCCCCCAAAAAGTCTGTACCCCGCAGAAGGGATGTCAGCCACCGTCCCTCAGGAAAACAGGTCAGCCGACAGGTTTTTTTAAAACACACAATGCGACGGATGTGCACCACGCATGCAGACAAACGTGAGACCAGAGGGGCCTCATCCCAGGTCGTGTCACACAGGCATAGTACAGCATGATAAACCTGTTCCATCATGGTCATCGTAGCAGGGGGAGCAGAATCCGCCTGCATGGTGCGTTGAATAACTTTAATCCACTCCAGCACAGCCCGAGAGACCAGAACTGAAGTGAACCCGGGTTTCAGCAAGGAACCCGCCACCATATAGCAGTGGCGGGTAATAGACTCCACCCATCTGTCCGCCGGGTCCCTAAACACCGGGCATTAGAGCGGCCTTATTCAACCTGGACACAGTGTGGTCCACCTTAGGGGCCACAGTCCAGCGCGAATCCGTGGTAGACGCGAAGGCATAACGGTACTCAAACCGCCTAGGGACCACAAAGTTGCGCCTTAGATTGCGCCAAAGTTCATTCACCATTGCATGAAATTCGGCTTGACAGGGAAAAACCTGAACCGATTTCCGGGTTCTGCGGGTCCCAAAGGATGACCGCGTACCCTGCTGGTGGGTCACAGCCTCCAAATGCAGCGTTTCTGTGACAGAACTAATGAGCGCAGCCATAGCAGCGCGATCTCCAGCAGCCCTGGCGGGGGAAACTTCCCCCTCCGACTGTCCATGACAACCATATCAGAATCTGAATCAGAAGAAGGTGAAGGCCTGGCCCATATCCTAAAAGACTGTTCAGACATCAGCAGATCCACCTATGATGCTAAAGTCGCTAGTGCAGCGCCAAGGGAGCTCTGCTCAGAGCTGGGGGGAGCTTGCTATCCTGGGAATCCATATTAAATCTAATGAAAATTTGGAAAGCGCTGGCCCTTTAAGTAGTAACTGATGCAGATCGCACCGCGAGGTACCGCAGCAGCAATTAAATAGTGTTACAAGCAACCAACAGGAAAGTGACTGCCAGCATGAAAAAAATGATCCCAGAGAAGCTAAAAGACCCCCAGAAGGCATACATACAACCTCCACGCTTTGCTGAAATGATCTGCAGTCTGGAAATTATGGAAATTATGGAAATAATATAATCCGCTAGAGGAATGGGGAGGCTTCGCGAAAATGGCCGCCGAGCCCATGTATTGGAAGGACCGTGCCACATCCAAGATGGCGCCGGAAGGGCGCGAAAATGCTGCAGGGAGGAGTGCAGAGCCCATAACGAAGCTGAATAGCGCGCCCACACTAAAAAATGGGGGCCCTGCGATTTTTTGCAGCAGGCCGCCCGCACATGTCTGACACCCCCACAAAGTACACAAAAGGCACGCATCGGGGAGAGGGACCCCCCACGACCCCCCCCCCCCCCCCCACAGCGCGGCAGAACCGCAATAGTGCCCACAGGGACAGGCCGGGAAGGACACTGACAGACATGAGGGAAATAATACAGACATCACAGGCAGACTGTCATCCCCAACACTGAGGCCCCACAGACACCCCCCACATAGAGGGGTTACTCACCAACCAGCGATAGCGTGGGTGCCGCCATGAGACGGGAAGCCTCCCACCCCAGGTGGTGGGGGTACCGTCAGCCAAACAGGACGCTAGCTACACGCGGCGTACCACAGTAGAGTCATCCTAGTGAAGTAGCCACATTCGCGGGCAGTGTCCCTATGTACAGGGACAGATCGTTTGCGAGGCCTGGGCATACGCATAGCCTGCTAAACGCTCGATAGCAGGCTGGGATTCCTTAAGGTTCTCTGTCCTGAAATACCAGGACAACCAGTCCGATTCCCAGCTCCGCAAACGCTGTAGTCTTCTGATCTGACTAACTAAGCGCAGGAACAAATACAATTCTATCATGAGAAAGAGAAAAAACACTTTTTCAGAAATAAAATGAAATAAGAAAAGTAGAAAGGCTGAGACCGCAGCCCCAGCAAGGGAAAGCCTGTCTACCCCTTAGCTAGGCAAAAGACAAACTGGGTTGAGAATGCTGCTAGCATGAGGGTATGGTCCATAGTGACAGCCCCCTGTGGTTGTGTACATGCAAATGCTTTTATGTATGATTTTAACAAAAATTTGCCTAGTTTACCCCTATGGATAAGGACAATACCCATAAGTGAAGACCGTATGAGTGGGCGGCGACTGTCAGAGGACGTAAGAGAAAAGGATTTTTAATACAGAAATGTTGGCATACTGAAAAATATGTCCATGTACAGTATGATATGCACTCAATACTTGGTCCGGGCTCCTTTTGCATCAATTACTGCATCAATGTGGCGTGGCATGGAGGCGATCAGCCTGTGGCACTGCTGGGGTGTTTTGGAAGCCCAGGTTGCTTTGATAGTGGCCTTCAGCTCGTCTGCATTGTTGGGTCTGATGTCTCATCTTCCTCTTGACAATACCCCACAGATTCTCTATGGGGTTTAGGTCAGGGGAGTTTTCTGGCCAATCAAGCACAATGACCTACATCACCAGATTCCCCACTCTCTCGGCGGCGCGTGCGCGCCGCCAGAGGCTCGCTTCCCCTGTGTTTAGACACAGCGGGAGTCGGGCCAGGGGAGGAGATGTGGTGATCACCACCGCTCCTCCCCAATCTTTGGGGAAAGACTGAGGAAATCCGCCCGCTTGTGTAAACAAAGCGGGCGGATCTCCTCTGTGACAGGCAGGGACAGATCACAGGATTCAGCATAGCTGAACCTGCAATCTGTGTCTGTGTCACACAACCCCCTCCCCCCACACACGTCAGTAAGCATGATGCATACATTTAACCCCTTGATCACCAATAAAGTTAACCCCTTCCCTGCCAGTGTCATTATTACAGTAACAGTGCATATTTTTAGCACTGATTACTGTAGTAATGTCACTGGTACCCCCAAAAGTGTCAAAAATGTCAGTTAGGGGTCCAATCTGTCCATCTCAATGTCGCAGTCCCGCAAAAAATCGCAGATCGCCGCCATTACTAGTAAAAAAAAATAAACAATAAAAATGACAAATCTTTCCCATAGTTAGTAAACGCGATAACTTTTGCGCAAACCAATCAAAATATGCTTATCGTGATTTTTTTTACCAAAAATATGTAGCAGAAAACAAATTGTAGAAAATATATACAAAGTATATTCCCTGCGCCAAGTATAAGGTAGCCAATAAATATGAAGAAATGAAGAAACAATATATTAATATAAAATGGGTGAGAATAGCTAAAATAAGCAGCTGCTGTAAAAAATGAATAAAATGCCAAGGGATGGTCTTTAAAAAAGGCCAAATACTGCGCTTGCTATTTCAATACCAACTAGGATTCTATAAATGACCAATAAAAATTAACCTGTGCTTGTAAAGTGCCAATGTGTCTCCATAAATACCACTTAAACAATAAAATCGTATTAAATAGCATAACATTGAGTGTGATTAAATATTAAAGGACATTAAAATGACAATGATTAATATTCTGGTATACATAAGTGACTGTGACTAAAATAAATAACATTAATCAACAGTATAATATATATATATGAAAGTCCAATAATAAATTGTGATTGATGCTCAGGCAGTTAATGTCCTCAGTAGATGTTTATCCATAAAAAGTGCAAGTGCTCTGGCTTGATCGTTCAAAGTGCTTGTTCCAAAATTGAATAAGATGGGTCACTTACCAGATGACGTGGATCTTATGGGTCGTATGACACTAAGACCTTTCAGGCTATGGTGGCCCCCTGGGCCAAGTGGCTTTTCCCTTGTAGGTGGTCCTGTGGGCTAGTAATGGCTCCTCTCCGTCCCCCAAACTCCCACTGTCTGTCCTCAGTCCTCCTGTCACTCCTGTGTCTTCCACGCCCAATTGGCCTGTACGTTGCGGCCTTTCTTCTGGAGTTGGGACACACACCCCCTGCTAACCCGTGCTGTGATTGGACACTCACTCAGTGAGTGTCCACTCAGTGAGTGTCCAAAATATGGCCTGGTCAGGAATGGGGTAAAATCTTTCGGTCTTAAAGTGGTTAAAAATACGCTCATTGAGAATTTTTTTGTCAAAGACATGTAGCTAAATAAATTTTGGCCTAAATATATGACAAAAAATGATTATATTGGATATTTTTTTAACTGTCGAGGTAGAAAATGTAAATTTTTCGCAAAATTTTCGCTCTTTTTTTATTAATATCGCAAAAAATGAAAAGCACAGAGGTGATCAAATACCACCAAAAGAAAGCTCTGTTTGTGGGAAAAAAAAGGACGTAAATTTAGTTTGGGTACAGCATTGCATGACCGCGCAATTGTCAGTTAAAGTTGCGCAGTGCCAAGTTGAAAAAAGTGGCCTGGTCATTATGCAGGAAAATCCTCCGGTCTTAAAGTGGTTAAAAAAAACAATCTACTAAGCTGACCAGAACCAGCTCTTGAGGGAGTCTATTCTACATTTTCATAACTAGCAACAGAGATATAAAATTGCTGAGGACCAGGCTGAAACCAAGTAAATTGACAGCCTACTTGCCAACAGATGAAGATGTCCGGGGTATGTCCTCAACTGAGCAAGGCTTCTGCTGTGATGTAGAGTGAGTTGGACTTTCCTAAATGCTGATAGTAAATAAGCTGTTGCACAGCATTGGGTGAGACTACAGCCTAGGAGGACCATGATGGAATTCCAGACAGACCGCTTCTGTGCTATGGTGACCGGCGATGACATCTATCGACCAAGCGAGTGCCGCTGAGAGGAGGATGCGTGGAATGCAAGCTTGTAATTTGTAGTCCCGTCACTATGACAACATGTTTCGCGCACCTGCGCGTTGTCAAGTCTTGTGACGGGACGGACTACTCTGAAGAATTTAACAGGAAGGAGAACCGTAAATGGCCAGAGGGGGAGTGGGCACTGTGAATACATCGGACATGCTACAGACCTCTTCCTCTGAAACAATTGTTACAATAATTACAATGAATAACAAAGAAACAAAACGTGATTGTATCCAAAATTTTAAAAGCAATTGGTAGATAGATAATAAGGTGTATATGTAAAAAAATGATAACGAAAACCAACCAACCTTTTAATTTGAATTTTACGCACCTACATGTTAATAAAAACTTTTACCAGCATTCCAATGGAAGTTTGTGGATTTTAGACCGTGACTCAGATTCAATATATACAGTCAATTTACTTGGTTTCAGCCTGGTCCTAAGTGGTTTTATAACCCTGTTGCTATTTCTGTGTCTCTCCTTCCCAGGAGTTTTTTTATTAGCAGCTATGCATCCCTGTGATGTTTGTATTTCAAGACTTAAAGTCCCTTTAGTGGGCGCCCAATCAATTTGTGGTTTTATTTATGATTTTTGGGCTCAACCTACGGCTGCCTTGCTATAAGAGCACTTTTCTTTCTTTGTATTGTTGGAAAGACTGATAACCGAGCTCGCATAGGTCAGACAGTATATTGAAGTCTGCCCTGTGACGACAGTTAGTTGTTTGCGTTTGTGTGTTTTTTGTAGTTTGTACTTGTACATGTTTTCGTTTTGATCATATCATTTTTTTATCTTTTTTTTCCCGCCAGCATGGAAATTGATAGAATAGGCTGCAGACTATTTTCAATAAAGCCATGCAAAAAACTAAGCCCAACTTTAAAGACTTAGGTGTGACTACAAAACCCCTGCAGGTTTAGTAAAAAAAGCAACCCCACCCCACACTGAGGAATTTGAATTAAATAATGAGGAAAGCTTTCCTCCGGGTTATAACATGCCAGAGAGTATGAAAATACGCAATGGTGGGATTTATAATTTTTGCAAAAATATCTAGAACTGGGAATCACATCGAGAGGCCTATGCATAAAAAAGCAATGTGACTTCTTAGATTCAGATCATAAAAAAGACTGGGAATTGTTAGCAGAGGTTTGTACCACAAAGTGGATGAAACCTAATATGCAACAGAGGAAGAGAAAACTTGAAATAGCACAAACACGCATTCGAAATAGTGATTTAGTGGCAAAAAGTTATAATGCTTCTTGCCTCTACTCCAAGTGGGGAGAAGTGCTCACCAAAAATTTACTAAAGACTGGGGACAAAATTGTTTTTAAAAAAAAAAAAAAAAATATTGGAGAGAGATATTGAAGACTACAAAATGGGGAGAGTTTTTGAGTGGAAACAGAACATCCCCTTGTCAGCGGGTCTGTGGTAGTGAGCCCTTGTAGACCCCCAGCTCAGTATTTCCCAGGATGCAGTCTAAGCCCTCACCTGCTTCTTCACCAGGGCCCCTGATTGTGGGAATGGACTTGCAGAAAGCTGGAACCAGGCCATGGCCCCCAGGTAGGCCCAGCTGAAGATGTGGAGACCACTAGCGTGTGCAGAGTAAGCAGTAGACCAAAGAATATCCAAGAGACAAGCCGAGGTCAGGGCAGGCAGCAAACAAACACAGATGGAAAAACGAAGCCGGGGTCGGTATAAAATTATTTAAGATGTACATTCTTGGAAACATCTGCCCAGATAGAATTGAGAGATCGTTGCATCTCTGCGGCCGCCGGCACCCCAGCAGAGATCGGAACAGGAAATGGTACTGAAGGATGGCGTCCAAATACTGTGAAAAAGGGAGACTCACCAGTGCTGGCATTAGCGTGGTTATTGAGGGCAAATTCTGCCCAGGGTAAAAGGTCTACCCAATCATCCTGATGGGCAGAAATGAAGGCACCAAGATACCGTTCCACAATCTGGTTAACTTTTTCAGTTTCTCCATTTGACTGCGAATGAAAAGCTGAGGAGAAGTCCAACTTGATTCCAAATGATGTGGCTAGGGCTCTCTAGAAGTGGGACGTAAACTGAACTCCTCTTTCAGAGATAATGTGTAAGGGCATACCATGGAGACAAAATATTTCCCTAATGAAGATGGAAGCCAAAGTGACAGCAGAGGGTAGTCCTGGAAGTGAAGTTAAGTGACACATTTTAGAAAACCTGTCCACCACCACCCAGATAACGGTGGAGCCTGCTGAGGGGGTAGTTCAGAGATAAAATCCATAGAGA
Source organism: Pelophylax lessonae (assembly GCF_965119305.1). NCBI lineage: Eukaryota > Metazoa > Chordata > Amphibia > Anura > Ranidae > Pelophylax > Pelophylax lessonae. The sequence goes on along the minus strand of NC_138769.1, from coordinate 635,376,002 downwards.
TGCAGCGCCGAGGTACATCTGGAATAGGTAGAGGTAAAAGGAGACCTGCTTGAGCAGATGTAGAGGACTTAGACTGCACACAAATGGAGCAAGCCTGGACATATTCTTTAACATCCTTCCGGAGCGAGAGCCACCAGTAGTAGCGCTGCAGGAAGGCATAGGTGCGTTGCACACCAGGATGTCCAGAGAGTTTAGAGTCATGTGCCAATTTGAGAAGCTTGGGCTTGGGGCAAAGGGAGGGAATCACAAAGGTCTTTCTGGGAGGGATACATGGAGACTGAAGATGAGTGGAGGCCAGGAAACAATTGGCAGGAATAATAGGTTCAGGTTTAATATGACATTCTAAGTCATCAACGTCAAATGATCTGGACAAGGCATCAGCACGAGCATTCTTGGAGACGGGCCAGAAGGTGATATCAAAATTAAACCTGGGATTCAAATGTCGGGCGGACTGTAGATACTGGAGGCTCTTATGATTGGTATAGACCAGAAAATGATGAGGAGACCCCTCCAGTAGATGTCGCCATTCTTGCAGTGCCAGCTTGATAGCTAGAAGCTCCCGATCCCCGATGGTGTAATTTTTTTCCGCATCAGAAAACTTCTTGGGAGAAGAAGGCACAGGGACAGAGCTTACTGTCATGCATTTGGAGAAGGCCGACCCCCGCTCCCAAGGACCAAATATCTACTTCCAAGAAGAAAGGCTGAAGAATGTCAAGACATTTGAGAATAGATGCAGACAGAAAGGCCGTTTTGATCTTGATGAAAGCCTCGACAGCTTCAGGAGGCCAGGTTCTGGCATTAGCGCCCTTCTGGGTCAAAGAGGTAATGGGCGCCACCAGAGAGGAGTAATCAGGGATGAACTGACGGCAGGATCCATAAGCAGCCCTTTATTTGTGACTATGTAGCCTAGGAAAGGAACGTGGGTTTGCTCGAAGAGGCACTTCTCCAACTTTGCATACAAGCGGTGGTCCCGAAGATGTAGAAGAACCATACAAACATGCTGTCGATGAGTGTTCAAATCTGAAGAAAAGATGAGTATGTCATCCAGATACACAATGACACAAACGTATTGGAGATCAGAAAAAATTTAATTAACAAAGTTCTGGAAGACAGCTGGGGTGTTACACAAGCCAGAGGCCCTTAACGAGATATTCATAATGCCCGTCTCTGGTGTTAAATGCGGTTTTCCATTCATCTCCCTCTCGAATCCTAATCAAATTGTATGATCCACGGAGATCTAACTTAGTGAAAATTTGAGCATCTCGTAGTCTGTCAAAAAGTTCCGAAATCAAGGGTACTGGGTACCGATTCCTAATGGTGATTGCATTAAGACCTCTATAATCAATGCAGGGCTGGAGTGTACCATCCTTTTTCTCCACAAAGAAGAAACCAGCCCCAGCAGGAGAATTGGATTTACATATAAATCCTTTCTGCAGATTTTCATGGACGTACTTGGACATGGCTTGAGTCTCAGGGATGGAGAGAGGGTAGACTCGACCTTGGGGTGGTGAAGTCTGGGGTTGGAGGTCAATTGCACAGTCGTAGGGACAATGAGGAGGCAAACTGTCAGCAGCTTTTTTGCAAAAAACATCTTGAAAGGCCAGATAATGCAGAGGGAGCATTGGAGAGGTAGTTACCTCAGCCACAGGTACACGGAGAGGTGATGATACCTTTGGGAGACAAATCTGATGGCATTGCAACCCCCCCAAGATAACACTTGGCCAGAGTTCCAATCCAGATAGGGTGAGTGTTTCTTCAACAATAGAAGTCCAAGAATGGACTAGATGACTTGGGAAATATCAGGAAGAAGACTTCCCCACGATGAAGGACACCGACATGCATGGTGATGGAGGTTTTTCGACACCGTAGGGGTCCGAAGGCCAAGGTCAAGCCATCCACTGCCAATACAAATAGAGGCATAGCCAGGGGAACTAGAGGAATGCTCAATTCAGTGGCCAAGGACTGCTCAAAGAAATTCCCAGCTGCTCCAGAGTCCACATATGCAGAAATTTGATACGAGTTCAGGGTCCAATGAATAGAGACGGGTATGACAAATCAAGGGTAAGTTCAGATTCTGGTCTAGATCGCCTCCCTCTAAGCGACCTAGACCCGAGAGTTTCCCGGACGGACAGGGCAGGATTTTATTATATGACCACCAGCTCAGCAGTAAAGACACAGGCCGAGTGAGGCGTGTCTGGCCTAATTGCATGAGTTTTTCAGAAGCCGACACAGCGGGAGAGATGGGTTGTCCAGGAACATTCTGGACAACAGGAGTGAAGCGACCCACTGGGGAGTGACATGGCGCAGTCCTTTCCAGATCTAGCTCCTAGAAGCAGACATCAATTTGGATGCTAAGGGCAATCAAGCCATGCAAGGTGGTGGGTATAGTACTGCCAGAGAGTTAATTCTTTAAACGATCTGCAAGACCTTGCCAAAAGGTTGCAGTAAGAGCCTCATTGTTCCATGCCAGTTCCGAAGCCAGGGTGCGAAACTGAACTGCATATTGACCAACAATCATGTTTTCTTGACAAAGTCGAAGAAGAGCTCCAGAAGCGGATGAGGCCCTGCCAGGCATATCAAAGGTGTTACGGAAAGCTTGTAGGGAGGAAGAGAGACTGGAAATGGTAGGATCTTGATGCTCTCACAGCGGCGAGGCCCAAGCCAGAGCTGGTCCCGACAGGAGTGAAATCATGTATGCCACCTTGGTACGATCAGTAGGAAAATAATGGCCCGCTAGCTTGAAGTGGATTGAGCACTGATTGATGAAGCCCTGACAAGCTTTGGGGTCACCAGAGAAGCAAGGTGGCGAAGGCAGCTGGACTTTGTAAGGACTGATCTTTGCTGGAGAGACTGTGGAAGCAGAAGTGGCAGGGATGGACACAGGAGCTGTAATGGAAGGAGAGGGAGTAGGCACAAACTGCAGCTGATCCAGGCGGGTGGAAAGTGCCTGCAGACACTGCATAATCTGTTCTTGATAAGCCTGCTAAACGTAAACTCTCTGCGCCAAACTCTGAAGTTGATCCAGAAGGGGCAGCGGTGTCTCCGAAGAGCTCATGGCCTGAGAAAACTGTCAGTGGGTCTGTGGTAGTGACCCCTTGTAGATCTCCAGCTCAGGATTCCCCAGGGCGCAGAGTCTAAGCCCCAGCCTGCTTCTTCACCAGGGCCCCTGATGGTGGGGATGGACTTGCAGCAAGCTGGAACCAGGTCGCAGCACCCAGGTAGGCCCAGCTGAAGATGTGGAGACCACTGGCATGTGCAGAGTAAGCAGCAGACCAAAGGATATCCAAGAGACAAGCCGAGATCAGGAAAGGCAGCAAACAAACACAGATGGAAAAACGAAGCCGGGGTCGGTACACAATAAATCAGATAGAGTAGCCTAGGGGTATACAGATGGGAGCTCAGAGAACAGTGAAGTTTCTCAGGCAATGAGGGTTACAGCGAGCAAGTCTTATCTAGACAAGCCAACTAGGAGGACCCATTTCCAATGGGCGGGCCAAGAAGTGATGAAGGGACAGGAAATAAAAGCCCACAGAATAGCAGACAACGCCCATAGGTGATCACAGCCAAACCACACAAGTGAAAAGAAACAAGGTTGAAGCACTGCAGCAAGGAGGTAAGAGTATACAAGCAAAAACTACAGGTTAACCTGTGGCACCCCTTAGGCATGGGCATCCGCAGAACTTTTTTCAGGGGGGGGCATGAAGGGGAGGGGCTTAGTCATTATCACATAAAGCGCAGGAAATATACTTCTCTGGCTGCCTCTGGTCTGGTGCATAACCCACCAATATCCCAGTCCCATTCCTTGGATTCATATCCTTCCCTTCAAATCAACATGTTGTGAGTTAGTGGCGGTGCCCCACACTGGCACTGCCCCTGACTGTGTCTTATCTTGCCATTGCCATTAGTTCTACATCTTCTGACAATCAATTTAGACTTACTCTTCTGTGTTCTGACTCCCGCTGCCTCTCTCCTCCAGGCTCCTCTCTTCCGCAGGCTTCAGATCCGCCCCTCCTGACTGATGTCAGCAGGGAATCCTCGGCCCGGCATGGGGCACACAGTAGGGCAAACAGTAGGGCACATCATGGAGCACACAGTAGGGCATATCACAGGGCACACAGTAGGTCATGGGACACATCACAGAGCACACAGCAGAGCACACCATATGGCACTTCATGGGGCACATATCAGGGCATGAGGGCACACAGCAGGGCATGGGGCACACAGCAGGACATGGGGGCACACAGCAGAGCAATGGGACACACACCAGGGCAATGGGAGTACATAGCATGGCATGGAGGCACACAGCAGGGCAATGGGGACACACAGCAGGGTAATAAGGGCTCACAGCGGGGCATGGGGGCACACAGCAGGGAATTGGGGCACGCAGCAGGGCAATAAGGGAAAAAGCAGGGTAATGGGGGCTCACAGCAGGGCACGGGGCACACAGCAGGGCATGGGGCACACAGCAGGGCATGGGGGCACACAGCAGGGCATGGGTGCACACAGCAGGGCATGGGGAAACACAGCAGGTCAATGGGGCACACAACAAGGCATGTGGGAACATAGCAGGGTAATGGGGGCTCACAGCAGGGCATGGTGGCCCACAGCAGGGCAATGGGGAACACATCAGAGCAAGGGGGCACACAGCAGGGAATGAAGGCACACCTTAGAGCATGGGGGCAGACAGCAGGGCATGGAGGCAGACAGCAGGGCATGGGGGCAAACAGCAGGGCATAGGAGTACACAGCAGGGCATTGAGGCACACAGCAGAGAATGGGGGACACACAGCAGGGCAATGGGGACACACAGCAGGGCATGGGGGCACACAGCAGGGCATGGGGGCACACAGCAGGGCATGGGGACATGCAGCAGGGCAATGGGGCACACAGCAGGGTAATGGGGGCTCACAGCAGGGCATGGGGGCACACAGCAGGGTATGGGGGCACACAGCAGGGTATGGGGACACACAGCAGGGCATGGGGCACACAGCAGGGTATGGGGGCACACAGCAGGGTATGGGGACACACAGCAGGGCATGGGGACACACAGCAGGGCATGGGGATCCACAGTGGGGTAATTAGGCACACAGCAGGGCAATTGGGCACACAGCAAGGCATGTGGGAACACATCAGGGTAATGGGGGCTTACAGCAGGGTAATGGGGGCTTACAGCAGGGCATGGTGGCACACAGCAGGGCATGGGGGCACACAGCAGGGCAATGGGGGCACACAGCAGGTCAATGGGGAACACATCAGAGAATGGGGGCACACGTTAGAACATGGGTCACACAGCAGGGCATAGGGGTACACATCACAGTATGGGGGCACACAAGGCGATGGGGGCACACAGCAGGGCAATGGGGGCACACAGCAGGGCAATGGGGGCACACATGACGGCATGGGGGCACACATGACGGTATGGGGGCACACATAACAGCATGGAGGCACACATCAAGGCATGGGGGTACACATCACGGCATAGGGGCACACATCACGGCATAGGGGCACACATCACCGCATGGGGGCTTACATCAGGGCAATGGGGACACACAGCATCATAGCATGGCAATGTGTCATACAGCTGGGCATGGGGGCACACAGCAAGGCATGGGGGCACACATCAGAGCAATGGGGCAATGTCAGAGCATGGGGGCACACAGCAGGGCATGGGGGCACACAGCAGGGCATATGGGCACACAGCTGGGTAATTGGGCACACAGCTGGGTAATTGGGCACACAGCAGGGCAATAGGAGCACACAGTAGGGCAATAGAGGTACACAGCTGGGTAATGGGGCACACACCTGGACATGGGGGCATACAGGGCAATGGGGACACACAGCCGAGCATCGGGGCACACAGCTGGGCAAGGGGAGTACACAGCTGGGCACATAGGTCGCTGGGCAGAAAGAGGGACACGGGACACAGGGCAGTGAGGGCACACAACAGCATACAGGCAGGCTGCACTTTCAACCATGCAGACTAGCGCGGGAAATGGCTTTCATTAAACCTCTCATGCTGCTCTCCTCCCCACTGCACCCTCCTCTCTTCTTGTTCCTCCGAGGTGATGACAAATACAAGCACGTGGGGTGGACAGGAGGAGAGGAGGGGCCGGTGTTCCGTGAGAATTACCTACCCGTGAGAAAAACCTACCCCCGTCACTTCCGGTTCACGGCAGTCTGTGTAACGCGAGCAGTTACATTAAAACAGCTGTGCTGCACTATGAGTCATCTCCGCTCCTGTCCCGGTCACTTCCCTGCTCTCGGCTACTAAATATAAAAGCGGCGGCGGCTGTATGAAAAGATAAATCACGGAGCCGCCAGCCGCTTTTATATTTACTAGCCAAGATCAGGGAAGTGACAGGGACAGGAGCGGAGATGACTCATAGTGCAGCACAGCTATTTTATGTCACCGCCGCGTCGGTAGGTTTTTTTAACGGACACTGAGATCGTTTCAGACTAGTGCGCATGCGCACTAGTCTGATCCTCAGCTCTTCCATTAGGTATCCGGGGCTGTGAGCATGCGCACTGCTGCGCTGCTCAGCTGTTCCTGGCCAGAAGTGATGAGGAGTAGGTTTTTCTCACGGGGTAGGTAATTCTCACGTTACACCGGCGGGGAGGAACCCCTCACGAGAGGTCTATTTACACTACAGTCCAGCAGGGAGCACGGACCCGATCTACCTGTCAATCACAGCTAGACGACAGGTAGATCGGGTGAAGTGAAAGCTGTCGTGGGTCCCCCTAATGGCCCTGAATGGTCAGTCCACCCCTGGGGGAGAGAGAGAGGAGGGAGCCGGCAGATCACTTAGCGGTGATCAGCGAACCGGCCGCCGCATAGGCAGAAACACTGTGTGTGACAGTGTGAATTAAAACAGATATAATGGGGAAGGAAGCTGACGTTCCGGGGGGGCACTCGCCCTCCCTTGCCCCCTCTTGCGGACGCCCATGCCCTTAGGTGATTCTCGAGATGCAAACCACTATAAGGCCTATTCTGTTACCCAAAAGAATACGAGTAATATCAATACCATTCACAAAAATAGAGGGCCCCCTAACAAACATCGTTACAGTAACACCAATATTAAGGATAGATCTCCTAAGCATTCAACTCCATCAAAAGCCCATGAGAAATGGGAATGAGTGTCGTTGTGGAGGGTGTACCCTGGAATAATAAAACTCATCATCGTCATCTTCGTCAATAGTCAGCCCTGACATTATGTCTCTTACAAGTCCAAATGCTAGTCCAAAGAGTCATCTAGGGCTATCTCCAACCCATTTCACTACACAGCTCCAATGACTCCATCCCTTATGGCCAACTTGGTTCTTCCATCATCATTCACCTTACCTATCTATAATCACTATAGCCCCCTATCATGAGATCTAGAGGCATTTGCCAATAAGGGAACCCCAGATTTACCATCTAAAGCTGAGAATGATATACAGCCCATTGGAGCCACGTTCAATTCCCCTACTACTGAAGATTCCCCTGGGAAATCTATTTTAGCACAATCCCCAAAAAAGTGCAGTGAAAGAAAAAACGGAAAAGAGGAAAAAGAAGAGGAAGACTGGTTAATTAAAGCTAAACAAAAAAGAAAGGAAAGAGAACTACTAGAGACTTCAGATAGTACAAAAAGAAAATTTCAATTTATCTTCTTATAGCCTCAATGGAGCAGAAATGTCTCTTATTAGAAAAGGCATAAGCTTCGCCCCCAGAGGCTCTAATCAGTTTTGGCTGTTTAAAGATCTACACAAATGTATCCGCACTTTGACAATCAAGCATCATTTTGCCAAACCTTTCGATTTATGTAATCCCCAATCCAATATTGTTAGTCCAAATGTGACACCCATCATCGAGTTGGACCAATCGGAGGCCCAATAAAATGACCCTGAGGTAGTACATATACTAGGAGAAGTCTGGGAATAAAGCTATACAGATACCCAGCCAATGGAGTGGTACGTGGACCCTGAGATCAAACATACATCTTAGACCCAAATCCTCCTTTCTCCCAGTCAAATGCAAATGTCATTTTATTGAGACTTTTTCCCAGGTGGTCTATCAGGATTTCTTGGTGATTTGTAAGGATAATAGTAAAATGATGCCGAGAAATTTGACATTCGCAGAACAAAATGCCCTAAAGGATTTGGAATGGAATGCCAATATTATTATAAAACAGGCAGAAAAAGGGGGTCGTTTAGTCATCCAAAATAGAGAGGGCATATCGACATCTATCAGACAATAACACATATATAGAACTAAAGAAGGATCCTCTACCTGAATATCAGCAGGCTCTTAAAATTTTAGTCAATGAGGTCTTTAAAAATGGGGTTTTAGATAAAAAGGAAAAGCAGTTTTTACTACCGAAGGTATATAGTACTCCTTATTTTTACCATCTCCCAAAAGTTCACAAGTCTCTGGTACAGCCTCATGGGTGATCATTGTTGCTGGTACCAGCAGTTTTATTAGTGGCCTTTCACAGTGTATAGACTTCTTACTTCAGCCCATTGTGTCCAATCTTCCTGCATTAATCAGAGATTCGGGCCACATTTTAGATACACTACAACTTTACAATTGGGTAGAGGGTTATTTGTGGGCAACCTTAGATGTATGCTCACTCAATACGGCTTGAGTTTGAGAGCCCTACAATTTTTTCTTTATAGGGATCTCATCATGAATTCCAGACAAGCTCAATTTTTGATTGAAGGTATGGAGTTTTGCTTGCTTACATTCCTGGACCAGTTCTATCTTCAATTGCAAGGCACAGCTATGGGGGCTATTTTTGCCCTTGGTTATGCCAATATTACAATGGATTACTGGGAGGAACTCTATATATGAAATCACAATCCCTTTCAACCAAATGTCATGCACTAAGGCAGGTACATCAATGATGCCCTGCTTATTTAGAATGGCACTGTGGAACAGTTTTTCTCCTTCGTATCCCATTGTAATAATAATGATCTTGGCCTACAGTTTACACATGTTATAGATCCACAGAAACGTATTTTTTGGATTTAGAACTTACTCATGCACAAGGTAAAATCATTTCACAAAATCACTGCAAACCAACCAGTGGGAACTTATATTTACATTATTCCAGTTGCCAACATCCATCATGGTGTGACAATATTCCTGGAGGCCAGTTTCATGGGCTACATCGGAATTGTACGGAAGAGGAGGACTATATGAGACATGGTCAGATACTTGTAAATACATTTTTTAGAAAAAAGCTTTCCCGAAACATTATTGAGTGAAACATTCCACAAATGTGCATCCGCTTTCTCCCCTTCTTCACTTACAACCAGTAGAGTGCAGAAAGATGAGGAAGGTAAAAATGCAGTTAGGTTTGTCACAGGCTACAATGATAAATACAAAAAAATTACAAAAGTTATCCGGAAACACTGGAGCATTTTACAATTAGATCCCAAGACAGAGGCGTAACTAGAACCTTCAGGGCCCCGGTACAAGAACCCATGAAGGGCCCCCCTGACCCCTGTGGCGACCCAGCCCCATGCCTCATCCCTGTACACCTGGATAGAAAGAGCGGCATATAGAGGAACTGATCCCCCTCATTTCCTTCCTGCAGCGGAGAGGGGGATTTTTTCCTCTTTATGCCACCCCAGGGGCAGGGGCCTAGGGGCAGCGGTGGTGAGGGGGGTGGAATTAGTGGTAGCAGTGGTGGTGAGGGGGGTGGGGATCAGTGGTGGTGGTGAGGGGGGTGGGATCAGTGGCAGCGGCGGAGGTGAGAGGGGGTGGGATTAGTGGCAGCGTTGGTGGTGAAGGGGGAGATTAGGGGCAGTGGTGGTGAGGGGGGTGGAATTAGTGGCAGCGGTGGTGGTGAGGGGGGTGGGATTAGTGGCAGCAGTGGTGGTTAAGGGGGTGGGATCAGTGGCAGTGGTGACAGGGGGTGGGATTAGTGGCAGCGGTGGTGGTGAGGGGGATAAGTGGTGGTGGTGAGGGGGGTGGGATTAATGACACCGGTGGTGGTGAGGGGGCTGGGATCAATGGTAGCTGTGGTGTCATCCTCCCACCCTCCCCCACAGATCTCATTCCTATTCCTATCTGTTGTAGAGGTGATGGGGGGAATAGGGATGGGATCTGTGGTGGTGGGAGGGGGGATCAGTAGGAGGCAGAGGTGGTGGAGGTTGGGATCAGTTGCACTAGCAATTTGTCGCCTACTTTGTCAGTCAGCCGATTCCCCCTCAGCATTCACCACACGTGCCACCAGGAATGCTTTTGTATCATGGGATCTCCTTGCAGAGGGGAGAGCTCCTCCCCCTTAAATCTATTGGTGTCAGCTGGTCAGCTGAAACTTTTTTTTCACGGTCTACCTCTGCCTCCCTACACGGCTTCTCTCTCTCTCTTTCTCTGGAGAGGACAGGCGGGGCTTCAGACTCTGGAGACTCCAGTGCTCAGCTCAGCCTCCCCTCAGCGGGCGGCCGCACTCCCCACATGGTGGAACAAACCGACAGGTGGGTGGGTGGCCCCTCACAGTAGCAGAGCCAGAATGGATGCCCCCCCCCCCCACAGTGGCGGAACTCCAGGGCACAGACACAATGGCGACTGCTGTGACCCTGGTAGTTCCGCCACTGTCCCAAGTTTTCAGAGCTATTACCCAAGGCATCTCAAATCACCTTCAGAATGCCAAAACTCTCAAAAAGAGAGGCCGCCCTAAATCTGACTTTTCTGGTACCAATGGACAGGTGCTCACCAAAAGACAATTTAATACTTTTTTCAGAATCTGATTTTTTTATCCGAATATGTAATTTACATACTTTGGTGCCCTTGTAACCTCCTTTATGTTGGTCACACCATGCGCACATTAAGCAAACGGGTGGGCGAATATAGGAGGTTTATCAAGGGTGGGTGCAACAAACACAGCGTGCCCTGTAATTTTTTTTTATATCACTACATGGATATAAAGTACTTGGCAGTCATGGCGATTGAGTACATCTCAGACAGAACACTAACAGACAACGAGAAGTTTGCCTTACTTTGTAAAAGAGAAGCATTTTCGATGTTTAAGTTAAATACTTTGTCCCCCAATGGGTTAAATGAGGAATTGGAAACACACAGCCTGATATAAAAATCCCCCTCTTCTTATAATTATAAAAAAATAGGAATAAAAAGTAATAAAAAATAAAATTAAAATATAAAAAACTAACAATAGAATATAAAAAAACATTTTGACTGCAATGATCATGATCAGTCTTACAAAGGGTAACCAGTTTTGTTTACAATTATATTTTTTGATTAGTGGTTGTTTGATATTAGAAAATTTGCAACAACCAGTTTTAATTGTCCCATTGAATCTAAGGAGTGGGGGTATTACCCTGTGTATGTTCATATTGTAGGGGTGTTTATTAATTAAGTCATAATAATCAGGCACTTCCAGGCTTGTATTATGAATCCATGTACAACACTAGTTGACTTCACAGAGTCCAGTGAGTGCTGCACCCATAGATTCAATTGCTAACTCATGCAGCATTAGTTGTTTCTGTATGCCCTTTATTTCATCATTGAGTAAATCTGAATCTTTTGCCAAGATGTCATCCATAATCTTTGAGTAGTTGTTTAACCTCTTCATTAGTTCAATACCACATCCTGTCCATGACGGAAACCATGTCCATGTCATGTCCCCTTTATCAAAGAGTTCCCTCTTGTGTCTATGTTTAAGGGGATATTTCGGGTGGCTGCTTGCCTGTAATATATGCTGGATGTCCTTACCATCCATAACTTCCATAACTGGAACCACAGAGGCCAGATAGAACCACCCTCTTTCATCCCTGGGGATCCATGGGTAACAAACCTTGCCACAACAGATAAATATATTGCTACCTAATGTAAAGGGGCGTGTACTTAATATTGTTCTGGTTCCGTGCACCAGCCAGGGTGAGCATTACCAGAACTGTACCAGTGGTGTTATATAGAGCATGGTTTTGACTTATAGAATGTAAGGTGGTATTTACATTTGTATCAAAGACATTCCACATAGTAGACATGTTTGGAGTTACACTTACTGTATATTGAACCGCGATTTTTGACATGTTTCCAGATTTCTATTTGATTCCTTTCCCAATCTAAAACACCAATCCAGGGAATACATTTGAGCATTTGAGCAAATACAGGGAAAGGGATTGATGCATTCACCAGTTGTTGGTCCCTTGATACACTATATAAACTTACTGCAGGAGTACCATTCAAAAAAGGAGTGATGTTTACTTGGACAGCTACTAAAAGGAAGTAAATTGCTGCAGACCCAACATTTGTCGTACCCTGATTTCTGTGCATAGCTATATTTAGATTGCAATAGCAACATTTTGTCAGTAAGAGACAAATCCCTTTTTGATCTAGAATTAATCTTTGTCCAGTTCATAGGGGTGGGGGTTGTTTCCCTTTTTTCTTTGTCATTGTTCATGCAAACCCCTCTTAAGTGTCCCATGTCCTTAGGGTGATATATGCACACAGTAATTATCCATGTTGGCAGAAAAACTACCAGAGTCAGTATGCCTAACAGACACCAAAGTATACCAGAGTTGCAAGCAAGTAGAATATAGTTGCTGAAGTTTATATTTCTTCAGAGCCTTTATCACCTGCTTTGCTAAATTTTCTGTGGTCTACAGTATACCACCTGTTTCACCCCTCTTTGCTGTAATCTTCTTTACTCTAGAAGCATGGATCCATCCTGGGGACAGGTCAGTCAGCACAGCTGTTCTTGTTACTGCAACCACGGTTCCTGGAGGGCCAAAGGGGAAGCCATGTTTCTTGTCCTTATTTAATTGCTTGATCACCACCAGATCTCCAGGTTGGAAAAAGTGAGTTGGTTACTGTGAAGGAAGAGGCAAAGCGAGAGACACATCACCATAGATGCCATTCAATGTACTGATTACGTTTCTAACATACTCTTCCTATATTAGTCCCAAGTCTCCTTGTTCAACCATGAGTGGGGTATGAACCCAGGGTGTTGGGAATGGCCTCCCCATGAGTATTTCAAATGGGGACATACGGATGGTTTTGGAAGGAGTCATTTTTATCTCAGCCAAAACTGCAGGAAGTATCTTTTTCCAATTTATCCTCAACTTATCCTTTATTGCCCTATTCATTCTTTCTACTATCCCAGAGCTCCGTGGGTGATATGGAATGTGAAATTTCCATTCTATTTGTAGTTGTGTCACTAGATCCTGGCATATCTTGGAGGTGAAAGGTGTGCCATTATCAGAATTAATCTGCACAGGACATCCCCATCGAGGTATAATGTCCTGTACTAAATGCTTCACCACTGTTTTAGTATCTTCTTTCCCGCAAACAAAGCATTCTGGCCATTTAGAGAACATCTCTATAATGAACAGAAGGTACTCTTGTTTGCTACCTAACTTAGGCATGTGAGTGAAATAAATTTGTAAATGTGTAAAAGGTGCCGATGGATATGGCAAATGTCCATGTTGCGCCTTGGGGAGCATTGTGGTGTTGTTTCTTATACACTCAATACATCTACTGACATGTCCCTTGCACATTTTCTGTAAATTGATCATCCACCTCATATGGCCTATGCCATGAAATTGGGAAACAAATAAAGGTGCTTTGGCTTCTGGGACACTTACGATCCCCTCTTTTGAAATTAGACCTGTCTGAAGGTAAAATTTCAAACCTCGTTGATGCCAGAAAGATATGTCATCTTTAGTGGCGTAAGCTTGTAAATGGGTCAGTGTGTTTTGCCATGGTAGGGAGGGAGAAAAAATACAGGTAAAGCTAATGTGGCAGGTGATTGTAGGACCACTTGTTTTGCAACGGTGTCTGCAAAGGCATTACCTTTTAAAGACATGATCATTTGAGTGAGTATGTGCTTTACAGTGAACTTTTGGAATTTTAGCTGGCAATTGGAGAACTTTTAAAAGATCTGTGACCAATGTAGAATGTGATATGGGTTTACTATCGGCTGCAACTAAACCAAGGCAAAGGCATATTCAGAATCAGTATAAATGTTGACACCTCTGCCTTCAAATAATTGACAGGCTCATGTCAGCGCTATCAACTCTGCTGCGTGCGCTGATTTGTATGGTATACGTTTAGCTTCCAGAACCTGATTGGACAATTGGACAACTGCATATCCTGCATGGTAGGAATTATCAGGCCTGGAACATGAACTATGAACCAGCCACACATACATCTGGTGCGCCCTCCAGAGGCTTGGATGAGAGATCATGTCTTGGGGAAGTATCCATGTGAACTGTAGACAAACAATCATGTTCAGGTGGAACTTCATCTTCTTCTCCCTTCAAACCCAGTAATGCATTAAGTATGGGGGCAGGACCAGCTGTAGGGGCGGAGTAGACAATGTGTAATGAGGGGCTTGAGGTCAGTAGTACCTCATATCCACTCGTACTTTGTGCTGTCATGTGTTGAGTATTTTACATTTTTCAAAGAATACATAACATTGCGAGTTGTATGCAATTGTGTTTCATGTCCCAATGTAAATACACTTGACTGTTTCACAGCCATAGCACAGACTGCAAGTGCTCTTAGACACGTCGGCAAAACTTTGGAAAAATAGGCTACAGGTCCCAGCTTTCCCCCATGTTCTTGTGCCAGGACCGCAGCCATGGTTTTACAGTTGTCCCGCACATACAAATGAAACATTTTTTCATAACATGGGAGGTCCAACCCAGGAGCAGTTACCATAGCAGTTTTCAAATACACATATGCTTTTACCATCTCAGAGGTCCATACCAATGATGCTGAGTCTGCAGAGAGTGTGCTCTGTCTGAGTATATTATCATAATGCGAACAATCAGGTATCCATTGGCAGCAGTAACCAATCATACCCAAGAAGGTGAGCAACTCCTTCTTATCTCGTGGGCGGGGCATACCCACTAGAGCTGACACTCTCTGAGAGCTGATATTTCTCTGACCCTGTGACAGAGTGAAACCGAGATATTCAACAGCAGACAGACACCATTGCATCTTTTTCTTTGATTCTTTACGACCTTCCTGAGCTAGGTGTAACAACAAAGATTCACTGCCTAATCTACATGTTTCCAGGGAAGGGCTGCACAACAGTAGGTCATTGACATACTGAAGGAGGACTGAACCATGGCTGGGTGACCAGGACTGCAAGGTGGCATGGTGGGCTATTGAATAGACCGCAGGTGAATCAACATAGTCTTGGGGTAGGCGAGTCCAGGTTAACTGGGACCCCAAAAATGTAAATGCCATAAGTAGTTGTGTCTCTTCGTCAATAGGGACAGAGAAAAAAAGCATTTGTTAAATCAATAATTGAAAAATTAGTAGAATTGGCTGGTATAGAAGTAATCAGTGTAGGTACATCAGGAACAAAAGGGGCGATAGGGACTACCAAATTATTAATAGCCCGTAGGTCTTGGACAAATCTATGTGATCCATCTGATTTGGAAACAGGGTGGATGAGAGAGTTATAAGGAGAAATAAGTAACTAGTTTTAAATTTCCCTTCCTTTTAAAGTCATCAATAATTGGTGTGATGCCCTAAATTTTTTCTTGTGACAATGGGTATTGCTTATGATACACTGGGCTCGCCCCTTGCTTTAATCTAGCCTTATAAGGTGTACAGTTAATGAATCCCACGTCTAAAGAATTGTTTTCCAAAATTGGGTGGTTTTCCTCAAGGGGGCTTCCTGGGCCATATAATAATGAGGGGTTGTTACCTCTACTCCCCCTCTTGGGTGGACAGAAATGTTTACTTGCAGGGTTCCCAACAGATCTCTCTCTAATAGATTGACTGTTTCCCTGTTTGCCGATTATAAACCTGGAGCGGGGGGTGTTTTAAATGTCTTTGTTAGTATCCCATTTTGGATCTCCCCCATAATATGGAAAAGATTTCTGATCACCAAGACAAAGACCCTTTACCATAGACCATTGACCATTATCACCATACCGGGAAAAAGGGTTAACACTCCCCATAAATTCTGTCCATTCTGCTAAATTATTGACCCAAAGGTCTATAAAATAATCTCCTGTAGTACTAACACGAGTTACATATTCTTTACAAGTCTCACCTGATAATGGCGGGGGATATTGTTTACTATCCTTTTGTCCCATCTTAATTTTTTCTTTTAACAATCAGGCTATAATTCAGCCGGCTTACTTTCCAGCAATTATAAAAATACAACTTATGAATACAATTTATCTTAATACTCTATTTCATGCAGCGAAAGGAAGAAAAAGCAAAGTTAAAAGAGGCACCCCAAATCAATATAGTCCTTTCGCTTCTCCCCTAGAAGTGTTACTTCAATGAACCTCATATGTCTATCCTAGACATCAATGAACCTTATATGTCTACCCTAGACATCAAATTCAAATGAACCTGAGTTCTTTCTATATGATAATCTGAAAGAGCTTTGGTAATAGAAGTATGTCAAAAATAAAGAGACATAGTTCACTTACCTTAGTTGGCTACCATCCCACTTCTGACACCAGTGCTGTTGGGGCCTTCCTTGAGGTTTGGACCACCAAGGCATGCCTCGTCAGAGCTCTGGGAACACACTTTGATAGAAACAATCTGAAAGTCAAAACATGTTCACTTTATTGAATGCTGAGTTTGAGTATTTAACTTAACGCCTGTTGTTCAAAGCGTTAGGTGCACTGTACAAAAGCCTTTGCAACTGTGCGTGACACGCATCTGCTGTGCTGTATCCAGCGACAACTGTGGGTCGCATAGCAGTGTGCGTTTTTCACCGCACACAGTTGCCAACGCATCAGTGACAACCTAACGCCTGTTGTTCAAAGCGTTAGGTCCACTGTGCAAAAGGCTTTGCAACTGTGCGTGACACGCATCTGCTGTGCTGTATCCAGCGACAACTGTGGGTCGCATAGCAGTGTGCGTTTTTCACCGCACACAGTTGCCAACGCATCAGTGACAACTTAACGGCTGTTGTTCAAAGCGTTAGGTCCACTGTGCAAAAGGCTTTGCTACTGTGCGTGACACATCTGCTGTGCTGTATCCAGCGACAACTGTGGGTCGCATAGCAGTGTGCGTTTTTCACCGCACAGTTGACAACGCATCAGTGACAACCTAACGCCTGTTGTTCAAAGCGTTAGGTCCACTATGCAAAAGCCTTTGCAACTGTGCGTGACACGCATCTGCTGTGCTGTAACCAAGCGACA
This sequence comes from Pelophylax lessonae, assembly GCF_965119305.1. Lineage (NCBI taxonomy): Eukaryota > Metazoa > Chordata > Amphibia > Anura > Ranidae > Pelophylax > Pelophylax lessonae. The sequence goes on along the minus strand of NC_138769.1, from coordinate 635,358,876 downwards.
ACTGTGGGTCGCATAGCAGTGTGCGTTTTTCACCGCACACAGTTGCCAACGCATCAGTGACAACTTAACGCCTGTTGTTAAAAGCGTTAGGTCCACTGTGCAAAAGGCTTTGCTACTGTGCGTGACACATCTGCTGTGCTGTATCCAGCGACAACTGTGGGTCGCATAGCAGTGTGCGTTTTTCACCGCACACAGTTGCCAACGCATCAGTGACAAATATGCCTGGTAGACCAAGAAAATGCATACGTGGCCCTGCTGCGGAAAGGGGCACAGCTTCTAGGGTGTCTAGAGGCAGGGGTGGACGTGGTGGTCAGTCCTCAGCCAGGCCACCATTTGGATTGTTCTCCGGCAGTGGCCAAGCTATACGTCCACAGTATGTACAGGAGGTGGTGGACTATATGACCAAACCCTCATCATCGGCATCATCTGCAACTACAGTGACCCAGGCAGAGAAAAGTGGTCAGTCTTCTGCAGTTGGCAGAACAAATACAGATGAGTCCATGTCCACCTCACGTCCTCCCTTAGACCCAACTTCAGACATGACAGAGGAGTCAGCTGAGCTGTTTGACCACAGTGTCGGCCATCTACTCCAGCCTGATGCTCAGTCCTTTATGGAGTCTGATGTTGGGTCTGAGTTTGAGGAGGAGGCAGAGCAAACAAGAGGGGAGAGCAGACGGCCCGCTCCATCTAAGGCCGCACCTGTTGTCTCCCGGGCCAGGCCTGATGCTCAGTCTTTGATGGAGTCAGATGTTGGGTCTGAGTTTGAGGAGGAGGCAGAGCAAACAAGAGGGGAGAGCAGACGGCCCGCTCCATCTAAGACCGCACCTGTTGTCTCCCGGGCCAGGCCTGATGCTCAGTCTTTGATGGAGTCAGATGTTGGGTCTGAGGTTGAGGAGGAGGCAGAGCAAGCAAGAGGGGAGAGCAGACTTCCCGCTCCATCTAAGGCCGCACCTGTTGTCTCCCAGGCCAGGCCTGATGCTCAGTGTTTGATGGAGTCAGATGTTGGTTCTGAGGTTGAGGAGGAGGCAGAGCAAGCAAGAGGGGAGAGCAGATGGCCCGCTCCATCTAAGGCCACTATACACACCTCATCTTGCTGGGCCTTTTTTTTTGAGACATCCCATGCAGACAAAACAGTTGCGATCTGCAAGATTTGTAAGAAGGGTATAAAACGTGGCAAAAATGTCAACCACCTGGGTACAAGCTGCCTAAACAGGCATTTGACAACCCACCACTCGGCCCGTTGGCAGGAGCATTTAAAGAACCCACAAAAGGGCCAAAGATCGGTCAGTCGGCCTCCTAGTTCTCCTCGCGCTCCTCCTCATGCTCCATCTGCTCCACCTGCTCCACCTGCACATCAGTCTGTTCCTGGCCCTGCTATAGTCACTCGTCACCTGTTGGCAGCCTCCACTGACAGGGATGATGATATAGCAGGCAGTGTCGCATCTACCTCCAGCACACCACCAGCTGTAACATCTAGACGCCAAATTTCGATTCCACACATGCTGGAACGAAAAAAAATGTATACTCCCCGCCACCCACATGCCCAGCGTCTAAACAGTAGTTTGGCTAAACTACTGGCTCTGCAACTATTACCATTTAACCTGGTAGAGTCTGCTCCCTTCCGTCACTTCGCAAAATGTGCAGTTCCACAGTGGCAGGTGCCAAGTCGGCATTACTTTTCCCGTAAGGCCCTGCCATCCCTATACCAACATGTGGAAGGCAATGTAGTGTCATCCCTGGCCAAGTCAGTCAGCCGTAAGATACACTTGACGGCTGACACTTGGTCAAGCAAACATGGGCAGGGACGGTACATTTCTGTCACTGCTCATTGGGTGACACTGCTTGCCAGCGGAAGGGATTGTAGCCAGGGCTCGGTGCTGCAGCCAGTGTTGCCCCCACGTCTGCAAACAGCTGGTGGTGTCGCTGATCCGGGTAGATCGATCACTTCTACCCCCTCCTGCTCCTTCTCCTCTACCTCCTCCATGCCCTCCTCTGCAGAATGGTCCTTTGAATATGATGAGGTACCACGTAAATGTTCAAAGGGCTATTCTATGTCTCAGGCCAAAAGGTGTCACGCAGTGCTGCAGCTTGTGTGTCTAGGGGACAGGCAGCACACTGCCCCTCAGATTCTTGGGGCTCTGCAGGCACAGGCCCAGAGGTGGTTGACACCACGCCAGCTGCAGCCAGGGATGGTGGTTACTGATAATGGGTCAAACCTCCTGGCCGCCCTTCGTCAGGGAAAGTTAACCCATGTGCCATGCCTGGCGCATGTCCTGAATCTCGTGGTACAGCGGTTTTTGAACTCGTACCCGGGAATGCAGGATGTGCTAAGGATGGCAAGAAGGGTGTGCAGTCACTTCAGGCGGTCGTACAGTGCCACTGCACGTTTGGCCGAAGTGCAGCGCAAGTTTCACCTGCCAGTACACCGCCTCATCTGTGACATGCCCACCCGCTGGAACTCCACCTTGGCTATGCTGCAGCGCCTGTAGACGCAGCAGAGGGCCCTCAATAAATACCTATGCGAGTACGGCACCAGCACTGGCTCTGCGCGCCTGGGCTTCTTTTCACCACAGCAGTGGCTTTTGATTAAGGATGCATGCGCTGTCCTCTCGCCATTTGAGGAGGCCACAAGGATGGTCAGCCGGGACAGCGCATGCATCAGTGACACCCTACCGGTACTGTTTTTGTTGGAGCACACTCTGCGTGGCATTATGGACAGGGCACTGGAGGCAGAGCAGCAGGAGGAAGAGGAGGACTTCCTTGCCTCTCAAAGCCCCCTTTATCCTGAGAATCCTGACCCCATTATGCCTAGCTCCCAGAGGCCCAAGCAGGATCCAGAGGTGGAAGAGGGGGAGGACGATTCTGCGGGAACTTTTGCAGGGTTTGAGGAGGAGGAGGAGGAGGAAGACATGCGGCAATCTGCAAGGCCTAGTTTGACTCCCTCGGGACACTTTGGAGTAGTGCGTGGCTGGGAGGAGGAGGAGCCCGTTGAAGATAATGTCGTTATGAGTGACCCCGAGGAGTCAGCTTCTCAGGCCTTCGCTAATTTGCGACGCATGGGAAACATCATGCTTCAGAGCCTGCGAAAGGACCCCAGAATCAAGGCCATTAAAGAGACTAACCACTATTGGTTGGCCACCCTACTTGACCCCCGGTACAAGTCTAAAGTCTCTGAGCTTTTCCCATCCACCCAGAGAGTCCACAGGATCAAATCCCTTGAGGACAGTCTCAAGAGGATTCTGGTGAACACGTTCCCCGATTTCCGTAGGGTGCAGGGGCGGGGACAACCTACCATGGATTCTACTGGTGGTCACGAGAGGAGCGTTGGAGAAGGCGTGCGGTTGACGGATGCCTTTCGGTCTTTTTTTAGTCCTCACAGCCCAGGCCTCTCAGCTGCCACATCGCATCGACAGCGTCTGCATCACATGGTGGACGATTACGTGAGGGCACAAAGTGACACAGAGGGCTTTTCATGTGACGATGCCGATCCACTGGCATACTGGGTCTTAAGATTAGACCACTGGCCAGAACTGGCCCAGTATGCCATGGAGTTGTTGGCCTGCCCTGCTTCCAGTGTCCTATCGGAACGGGCATTCAGCGCAGCAGGAGGATTCGTCACAGACCATTGAACGAGACTCTCCACCGACTCAGTCGACCGTTTGACATTCATTAAAATGAATCAGTCGTGGATATCAAGCTTTGATGCACCTGATGCAGACCTTGTAGACTAGGCTATCGTTGTAATGTGGCAGCTGAGCCTCAGTTTAAGCCTGGACCATGGTGCCACCCTCAAACCCTCCTCTCATTCTCTTTACGTTCACAGAACCTCATTTTGGTTACAACAAAAACTAGCATGTTTGCGCACCTGTTCCACAGGTGCACACCTTTACAATTTTTGGGCCTCCTTCAACACCAGCTCTTTGGGGTTAAGGTGGGGAGGCTATGCTAAAACAAAAACTAGCATGTTTGCGCACCTGTTCCACAGGTGCACACCTTTACAATTTTTGGGCCTCCTTCAACACCAGCTCTTTGGGGTAAAGGTGGGGAGGCTATGCTAAAACAAAAACTAGCATGTTTGCGCACCTGTTCCACAGGTGCACACCTTTACAATTTTTGGGCCTCCTTCAACACCAGCTCTTTGGGGTTAAGGTGGGGAGGCTATGCTAAAACAAAAACTACCATGTTTGCGCACCTGTTCCACAGGTGCACACCTTTACAATTTTTGGGCCTCCTTCAACACCAGCTCTTTGGGGTTAAGGTGGGAAGGCTATGCTAAACAAAAACTACCATGTTTGCGAACCTGTTCTACAGGTGCACACCTTTACAATTTTTGGGCTTCCTTCAACACCAGCTCTTTGGGGTTAAGGTGGGGAGGCTATGCTAAACAAAAACTACCATGTTTGTGAACCTGTTCCACAGGTGCACACCTTTACAATTTTTGGGCCTCCTTCAAAGCCAGCTCTTTGGGGTTATGGTGGGGAGGCTCCGCCAACACCAAAACTACCATGTTTGCGCACCTGTCACACAGATGCATATCATTGTAATTTTTTTCCTTACAAAGGCAATTATTGCCTTCATTACCAGCACTTTCATAGGGATATGGTGTCAAGGCATCGTCCGCACCACCAAAGGTCCAATTTTTAAGCATCCTTTACTTCTATTCAAAGTCAAGAGACAACAGTATTCATCCAAAACATCTCTAATGTGGTTCACTGTGCACTACATTGTGGCCCCTACCCCTAACCCTAACCCTCAATGTATCCGTGCATATATGTCTGTTTCTTGTGAGAATTCAAGTTAAAGTGCACCAAACACCATTTTACATGAAATAAAGTGCAATTACATACATCTTTGGACTTCTTGAAAACATTTGGTAATAATAGCCCCATTGTGGAAATACACCCGCTAATTATATGCACATTTAAAGAGACAGCACCTTTTTCCAAAAAAATCTCTAATCTTGTTCCCAATGCACTGCATTATGTCCCCATCATACACATTGGCTGTGCCGTTGATTAGGAGCAAAAGAAAGGTGCGGTTAAGCAAAAAAGTCATTTTTGAAGGTTTGGTATGCTATAATTCTGGTTCTGGACATGCTACAGAGCTGAAACTTCACAGGTACACCCTTTAGACCCCCCAGACACTAAATCCAAAGAAATCTCTCTTTTTTTTTTTTTTTTTTTTTTTCAATAATTGGCTCTCTATCAAAAACGACAATTTTTAAGAACTTTTTTTTTTTGTGATTAATAGTGCCTGGGGCATGACCCAGAACCCTAGAAACTTTTTAGGGGCATTTATTGGGTTTTAGGGCTTCAAAATGGTGTTTTTTGATTCCAGAAGTTCGGGTCCCATTGATTTCAATGGGGTTCTGGAATCCGAACCGAACTTTTCTGAAATTCGGGTGTTCTGGTCGAACCGAACTTTTCAAAAGTTCGATCATCCCTAGTTATTACATGTTATGTTATGCTGTGTTATTGGTATCATCCTTGCACCCCTGCTGTGTCTGGCTAGTTGGTTGCTCCCACCCTCCATTTCCTGCTGTAACTCCATTTTTGTATAGTTGTTATGAAGAGACTGCAGAGTGTGGGAGCTGTGTAACTTCATTGGAAATGTACCTATGGAAAAGCCTCTATGTTTATGCCTTTGCTAACTTGAAGCATAAAGAAGCATTGGAGAACACCTCTGGAGTCTTTATTCATTGAGTAAACTATCTGTTAAAGCCATCGTTCAACCTGCTGCACACACTTACAGACTGGGTCTACAAGAAGGTCACAGGTACAATCGATGCTGAGACAGAACAGTAATATAGGTGGATATATACACACAGACCCCTACATTATTGTATAACTACATTTATTTTTACATTTCATTTCATTATCTACTGATTTTTCTATTCATGATTTATATTCACCAATCAGATTTCATTTTTTTTTTTTTAATATTTTATTTTGAATATTGATTTTCGTTGTTATCACTTTTTACATATACCCCTCATTGTCTATCTACCAATTGCTATTAATTTTTTGGATACAATCATGTTTTGTTTCTAGGACTTTGTTATTCATTGTAATTATTGTAATAATTGTTTCAGAGGATGATGTCTGTGGCATGTCTGATGTATTCACAGTGCCCACTCCTCTGCCCATTTCCGGCTCTCCTTCTTGTTAAATACTTCAGAGTGGTCCATCCCGTGACTTGACAAGGCTCAGGCACGGGAAACATGTTGTCATGGTGATAGGACCATGAATTACAAGCTTGCATGCCACGTATCCTCCTCCCAGCGACACTCAATCAGACTCCCTGGTGCAGCGATAGATATCATCACCGGTCGCCACTGCACAGAAGCAGTCCATCTGAAATTCCAACACAGTCTTCTGGGCTGTAGTCTCCCCCAAGGCAGTGCAATGGAATATATACCATCAGCCTTAAGGAAAACCCAACTCACTCTACACCACAGCAGAAGCCTTCCCTAGTTGAGGACCTACCCCCAACATCTTCATCTGTCGGCATGTAGGCTGTTTTAGCCACTGGTTGTACTTTTACATCTAGCTGGATCCCTGGGTTTGCATAGCCTTAATTTACAACCTTTTTCATTTGCATTTTGCAATGCCGATATATTAAAGGCCGATAAGCACTTTCCCCGATATATTGGTATCGGCCCCGGAAATGGCCGATATTTCCGATATTCTTGTGACGTTTTTCTGCCTTCTTAGGCCGCCTCCCTCGCCTTAGACAGCATCGTCTGGAGTCGGGACTAGTCTCGCGGGAGTGTATCACAGCCATACACCCACCCACAGCAGCCCAGGGGCCAGCCAGCCACCCACATCCAAAGTCCCTGTACCAGCCAGCCACAGGCACTGTACAAGCGAGCCAGCCACCCACCCACAGGCCCTGTACCAGCCAGCCAGCCACCCACAGGCCCTCTACCAGCCAGCCAAAGGCACTGTACCAGCCAGCCAGCCACCCACAGGCCCTGTACCAGCCAGCCACCCACCCACAGCCCCTGTGCCAGCCACCCACAACAGGGTGAAAGCCAGCCAGCCACCCACCACAGGGTGCCAAACAGCAAGCCACCCACAGATAGGGTGCAAGACAGCCAGCCACCCACAGGCCCTGTACCAGCCAGCCACAGGCACTGTACCAGCCAGCCGCCCACAGGCCCTATACCAGCCAGCCACCCACAGCCCCTGTGCCAGCCACCCACCTACCACAGGGTGCCAGCCAGCCAGCCACCCACCACAGGGTGCCAGCCAGCAGCCATCCACCACAGGGTGCCAGCCAGCCACCCATCACAGGGTGCCAGCCAGCCACCCACCACAGGGTGCCAGCCAGCCAGCCATCCACCACAGGGTGCCAGCCAGCCAGCCACCCACCACAGGGTGCCAGACAGCTAGCCCCCCACCACAGGGTGCCAGCCAGCCAGCCATCCACCATAGGATTTCAGCCAGCAAGCCACCCACCACAGGGTGCTAGCAAGCCAGCCATTAAGCATTAAACAAAAATTAACATTTTTAATAACGGATTTGTGTCAACAATTTTCTTTATTTTTCAAAACTTTAAATGTACAAAATATCGGCCCATATAGGCCGATACCGATACGTTGTGACCAAAATATTGGTATCGGTATCGGCCCTGAAAAAATCATATCGGTCTATTCCTACTTTTATACCTTCGTTGCTATTTCTGTGTCTCTCCTTCCCAAAAGGTTTTTTTTTTAGCAGCTATGGATCCCAGTGTTGTTTTAACGTGTCCCTTTTGTGGAAACTGCTGGAAGTGTTAATACAAAGTTAATGACACCTCCAGATTAGTTTGCATATTGCAGTGCGAACTGTCAATTCTGACAGGAATCAGATCGCATAGGTGTGAACACCCATGTGATCCGATTCTGGTGCAGACCAAAAAAAGGGTCCAGCACGACTTTGGTCTGAATGCGATGTGAATTAAGCCATACAACTTCTATGGCTGAATTTACATCTCACAGACATCGCATGTGATTTGCATAGCAGTGCGAATCACATGCGATGTCTGACACCGCTATAGTGTGAACCGGCACTCATCGTGAAGAAGCCTTTTCATATTTGGGGGTTAAATCTCTTTTCCGCCAGACCTAAAGAGTGCTCAAATATCCTCTGAAATGGCCTTAACACCAAGTTCACTATATGATCCACTTATGTATTTACACATGGTGATCATTTCCCCCCCTCAATCTCCTCTTCTCAAGGGAGAAAACATTTGGTTCCTCTAATCTTTCCTCATAGCTGAGCTCCTTCATGCCTCTTATCAGTTTGGTTGCTCTTATCTGCACTTTCTCTAGTTTCCACAGTTTGGAGACTGCTGATCTACCAGAACATCCAGGTCCTTCTCCGCCATTGATTCCCCCAGTTGTACTCCCCCTCAGTGGCGGCCGGTGCTTTGGGGGCGCAGGGGCGCCGCCCCCCTATCCATGCGTCCGGCCCCCTAATCTACATGCGGGGCGCCGGACGCATGGAGTTCAATGGGGTTTTTTTTTCTTCTGAAGCACGTGATTAGAGCCAGAGGTTCTAATAGGCTTCAGAAAAGGGTGGACCCGGGGCACAGAGCAGTGCGCCCTAAACCCACCCATTGTGTGACAAAAGCGAATGAATATTCGCTATTGTCACATGGATCCTCCTCCTGGCCAATCAGGAAGCGAGTCCGAAACCCGTTTCCTGATTGGCCGAAAGGCGAACCTTTGCCATTGGCCAAGGAGGAGGAGGAGGACTCGGGAGACACAGAGGACTGAGGAGAAGCCGCCGCTGCATCAGTGTGCCCCCTTCATTGAAGGGGGCATGCTGTGGTCACTCTACATTGAAGGGGGCACGCTGTGGTCACTCTGCACTGAAGGGGGCACGCTGTGGTCACTCTACATTGAAGGGGGCACGCTGTGGTCACTCTACACTGAAGGGGGCATGCTGTAGTCACTCTACATTGAAGGGGGCACCCTGTGGTCACTCTGCATTGAAGGGGGCATGCTGGGGTCACTCTACATTGAAGGGGGCACGCTGTGGTCACTCTGCATTGAAGGGGGCACGCTGTGGTCACTCTACATTGAAGGGGGCATGCTGTAGTCACTCTACATTGAAGGGGGCACGCTGTGGTCACTCTGCATTGAAGGGGGCCCGCTGTGGTCACTCTACATTGATGGGGGCACGCTGTGGTCACTCTGCATTGATGGGGGCACGCTGTGGTCACTCTGCATTGATGGGGGCACGCTGTGGTCACTCTGCATTGAAGGGGGCATGCTGTGGTCACTCTGCATTGAAGGGGGCATACTATACTTTGATTACTGAAGGCCGCTTTCACACTTTTGTGACCTCAAAGGTTGCAATTTTTTGCCGCATTTTTTGCCGCAAAGCAATGCCTATTACATTTTTCTGTTTGCGCCCCCCCCCCCCCCCAAAAAAAATTTTGAGCACCAGCCGCCACTGCTCCCCCTAGTATATAAGATGCATTCATCGGCTTGTAAGTTGGAGACATCTTGTAAGGACATTTTTCCTCTGCATAGCTTGGCGTCATCTGCAAAGACTGAAATTATAATTTAAACCCAGACCCTATGTCATTTATAAAGATATTAAAAAGTAAGGATCCCAACACTAAACCTTGGGGTACACCACTGATAACCTTAGACCATTCAGAGTAAGAATCATTAACCACTACTCTCTGAACACGGTCTTTTAGCCAGTTTTCTGTCCATTTACAAACTGATCTTTCCAAGCCTAAAGACTTTACTTTACGCATTAGCCTTGTGTGGGGAACCAGACTTCTGTGAATGTTAGAACTACAAGTACTGACAGCCTTTGCCGTTGTCGGCTTATAGTTCTCAATGAACTAACAGGGCGATGTGGAGCGCTCTACGTAGTTCATTGATGCTTCTGTCAGTGTGTAACTGCCTGCTCATATGAGGTATGAGCAGACAGCTTACACTGACAGTCTGCAAGAGCACTACTGATTGCAGGTGCAATGCTTTGCAGGCTCCTAATAAGAAAATAATAATAATAAATGCGCATTTATCTGCAAAAAGATGTGCATTTATTATTTTTTTTTTTACAAAGGTGAAGCTATCCTTTAATACGTTTGCCTTCTCCATGTGCTAGAATACCTGTGTGTACACAGACACAGACACGCCACGAGGAGCTCTGAGCCAAACTCCAGGTATGATCTGTATTGTATACACATTGGTCCAGCTTGGCACAATATGAGTATGCAAACTGTAGCCAAGGCTGCTGATAAGGGAGTACAGCTAACCCTCCTGTATTGGGCCCCACCAATTCAGGGGGCCAGAGGCAGAGTACTTCGGAGCACCATGGTGTTATCTCTGCAGCAATTTAAAGAAACCTCCCCCAGGCTCTATTTGTTCAGCAGAGGGGCGGGGCAGAAATAGAACCCTCTTCAGAGAATATGTTACAGGTTTAACCCCATAAATGCCACACTACTGTACTGCAACTGCATACATTGCGTTTAGCTGAGGAGTAGTTGCATCGCAGCCCCATTAAAGTGAATGGATCACTCTTGGTGGGTGGAAATGCCTACCGAACGCAACAAAGAATATAATTCCTGCGGCATCATCCACCAAATGCAGCAGGGGGGATATTTTTTGTTGCAACATGATGCAAAGCATTGTGCCTTCAGACCATATGTATACTTCTGATCACTGTCTTTGTTTGCAGCTTAATGGAGAGCGTTTGGGTGGGTAAAAACACAGCTTAACCCAACTATAAATGTAAACATGGCCTTATTGAATGTGGCAATGCTAATGGTGATGTGCAAGATGCTGTAACCCATAGCAAGCACTCAGCAAGCTGAATTAAGTACATGACATTTTCCTGACCCATGAACAATGTACTTTACCCATTCCTGAACCCTGCATTCTGTATTTTACACACTCCTGACCCCTTAACTATGTACATTAAACATTGCTGACCCTTGAACTATGTACATTACTCACATCTGACTCCTGCATATTGTACGGTACATCCTCCTAACACCTACTCTGTGTAATTTACATACTCCAAACCCCTGCACTCTGTATATTACATGTTCCTGACACCTCTATTTTGAATGTTATATACATCTAACACCTGCACTCGGTATGTTACACATGTTTGACACGTGTGCTCTCTATAAGTTATAAATCCTTTCCACTATTAGTGCAATGTTGTCACATCTAAACCTATCCGCTGCAAACTGTGCACGCTGCCTCCTTCTTCTCCACTGGTTGTCTGCGAACTGGGGAAGGGAGGCGTTCTGTCTAATACAAAAGTGAATACACCCCTCACATAAAAATTAAAAAATTGGGCCCGATGTGTCAATATTTTGCGTGGCCACTATTATTTATTATGCCTTAACCCTCTTGGGCATGGAGTACACCAGAGCTTCACAGATTGCCACTCGAGTCCTCTTCCACTTCTCCATGACAACATCACGGAGCTGGTGGATGTTAGAGAGCTTGCGCTCCTCCACCTTCTATTTGAGGATGCCCCACAGATGCTCAATATTGTTTAGGTCTGGAGACATGCTTGGCCAGTCCATCACCTTTACCCTCAGCCTCTTTAGCAAGGCAGTGGTCGTCAGGTAGGTGTGTTTGGGGTCGTTATCATGTTGGCATACCCAGTCTACGTAGGAAGGGGATCATGCTCTGCTTCAGTATGTCACAGTACATGTTGGCATTCATGGTTCCCTCAATGAACTGTAGCTGCCCAGTGCCAGCAGCAATCATGCAGCCCCAGACCATGACACTCCCACCACCATGCTTGAATGTAGGCAAGACACACTTGTCTTTGTACTCCTCACCTGGTTGCCACGACAAACGCTTGACACCATCTGAACCAAAAAAGTTAATCTTGGTCTCATCAGACCACAGGGCATGGTTGCAGTAATCCATGTTCTTAGTCTGCTTGTCTTCAGCAAACTGCTGGTTTTCTTGTGCATCATCTTTAGAAGAGGCTTCCTTCTGGGACAACAGCCATGCAAACCAATTTGATGCAGTGTGCGGAGTATGGTCTGAGCACTGACAGGCTGACCCCCCCCCACCCATTCAACCTCTGCAGCAATGCTGGTAGCACTCATACGTCAATTTCCTAAAGACAACCTCTGGATATGATGCTGAGCTCGTGCACTCAACTTCTTTGGTGGACCATGGAGAGGCCTGTTCTGAGTGGAACCTGTCCTGTTAATTCACAGTATGGTCTTGGCCACCGTGCTGCAGCTCAGTTTCAGGGTCTTGGCCATCTTCTTATAGCCTAGGCCATCTTTATGTAGAGCAACAAGTCTTTTTTTCAGATCCTCAGAGAGTTCTTTGCCATGAGGTGCCACGTTGAACTTCCAGTGACCAGTATGAGAATGAGAGCGAGATAACACCAAATTTAACACACTTGCTCCCCATTCACAACTGAGACCTTATAATACTAAGGAGTCATATGACACTGGGGGGATGGCTAATTGGGCCCAATTTGGACATTTTCACTTAGGGGTGTACTCACTTTTTTTGCCAGCAGTTTAGACATGCTCGCACTGTTGCCATTCATAGAAAGCCTTGTATTTTTTTCAGTGAATACAAGAAGTTCACTAATTGGATGAGGTGGTGACATTGTGATCTCAACCTCATCCATTTTTTGAGAACGCCTTGTGTTTATTGAAAAAATGTGGCATTCTATGAATGATGTTGGCCCTGAGCAAGCAACTCCCTGTGTGCAGAAGCCATTCCATTCACACAAGAGCTGGAAGATTGTAGCAATTACTGTAGTAGCGCCCAATGCTACATCGATTGTTAGCTTACCCATTGGTCCCTCAGGTATGAGATATTCATGCATGCATTGTACCAAGCTGGATCAGTGTAAGCATAGAATTCAGATCATATCTGGAGTTCAGCTTTATAATGAAAGTTATGTACATAAAAATCAGTAATATAAATCATTGCCTTGCCCTCTGACATTCAATGTACTTCAGGATGGGTGTGTATACACAAGTAAGACCATGTAATTGTGCAAACATACCATCGCCTACTTGAGCATTAAGAGCGGTGTGTTCTTTTACTGGAAATTATGTTACTGGGAAAACGAAACCTGAAACTGCAAAACGTAGACAGGATTGTGGTGTGTTGATCACAATTTATTAGATAGAAAATCCAGAGAAAATCCATAATACAAAACATCACAGTTCAAAACAGGCTGGGGACACAAATGTTAAAGCGTTTTATGCAATATGCGCTTAATGGATCAAACACATATTGTGTGAAACACGTTTATATCAGTGTTTCCTACCTGCTTTTACCTGTGATGTTTTTTATTATGGATTTTCTTCAATAAATTTAACTAGATTTTCCATCTATTGGAGTGTGATCAACCTGCCTTCATGTATTGAATTCTCTGCGGCTGCGAACCGGACCTGCACCTAATTGTATAGGTAGGTGGCTAGTATACAAGGTGAGTTGACCTGGAGCAGTGTTTGTATATTTGAAGGATTGTGGTGTGACACATGCACAATGGATAAATAGGCAGGTTGTCAAGAGCCTGTGAGCTTCCATTGTTACACAGGTGATGTTGACTGAACAGAGTCATTCTCCAACAAAAATGCAAAAATCAATATAAATTGTCTGCATGTCAGGAAGGTTTGTAAGAATTATCTGTGTAGGTTCAGAAAACTTTTTTATCCTTATGCAGAATACAGCAAGTGCTGGGTGATACCACACACCCAACACACAACTATTAATGCATAACTCTGGGCAAATCTAAAAAACACAAATATATACAGTATCTCACAAAAGTGAGTAAACCCCCCTCATTTTTGTAAATATTTTATTATATATTTTCCTATGACAACACTGAAGAAATGACACTTTGCTACAATATAAAGTAGTGAGTGTACAGGTTGTATAACAGTGTAAATTTGCTGTCCCCTCAAAATAACTCAACACACAGCCATTAATGTCTAAACCTCTGGCAACAAAAGTGAGTACACTTCTAAATGAATATGTCCAAATTGGGCCCAATGTGTCAATATTTTGTGTGGCCACCATTATTTTCCAGCACTACCTTAACCCTCTTGGGCATGGAGTTCACCAGAGCTTCACAGGTTGCCCCTAGAGTCAACTTCCACTCCTCCATGACGACATCATGGAGCTGGTGGATGTTAGAGACCTTGCGCTCATCCACCTTCCATTTGAGGATGCCCCACAGATGCTCAATAGGGTTTAGGTCTGGAGACATGCTTGACCATCCCATCACCTTTACCCTCAGCTTCTTTGACAAGGCAGTGGTCATCTTGGAGGTGTGTTTGGGGTTGTTATGTTTCAATAATTCCCTGTGGCCAGGGCCGGACTGGCCTACTGGGATATCAGGAAATTTCCCGGTAAGCTGGCAAGTCCCCCTGCCCTGGGGCTGCCTGAACATCCGTGGCACCTGTAAAAAAAATGGCTGCGGCCGGCCCGAAATGTACACTGCACATGCGCCGCCGCTCGGGAAAGCCCGTACACGGAGAGTCTCCTGTACCATGCCCGCAGCACTGCATCTCCTGCACCATGCCCACAGCACTGCATCTCCTGCACCATGTCCGCAGCCCTGCATCTCCTGCCCCATGCCCGCAGCCTCTGCATCTCCTGTGCCATGCCCGCAGCCTCTGCATCTCCTGTACGATGCCCACAGCCTCTGTATCTCCTGTACCATGTCCGCAACCCCTGCATTTCCTGTACCATGTCCGCAGCCTCTGCATCTCCTGTACCATGTCCGCAACCTCTGCGTTTCCTGTACCATACCCACAGCCCCTGCATCTCCTGTACAATGTCTGCAGCCCCTGCATCTCCTGTTCCATGTCCCTAGCCCCTGCATCTCCTGTACCATGCCCGCAGACCCTGCATTTCCTGTACCATACCTGCTGGCCTATGACAGTCTGCCTGTACCATGCCCGCAGCCTCTGACATCTCCTGTACCATGCCCACACAGCTTATTACCACCTCCTGTAACATGTCTGCAATTTTACCACTTTTAACTTTTTTTTGCTTATATATATATATATATAAAGCCCTATATGCTTGCCTATCTGTCTTATCTATAATACACTCTTCAAATGTGCTTTAAAATGTGCTTTCCCTTTCATGAACAAGAAAATAATGACGTAATGCTGTTGGACTGGTATAATAATGCTATGGGGCTGGTATGAACATATTTCCAGGGCTGAATTTTATTCCCAGTCTGGCCCTGCCTGCGGCCCAGTCCCCGAAGGGAGGGGATCATGCTCTGCTTCAGTATGTCCCAGTACATGTTGGCATTCATGGCTCCCTCAATGAACCGTAGCTCCCCAGTGGCGGCAGCACTCATGCAGCCCCAGATCATGACACTCCCACCACCATGCTTGAATGTAGGCAAGACACACTTGTCTTTATACTTGTGACAGTATTCACCGTCACTGGAATTTAAAGACAGATAAGTAATGGTTTGGATTGCTTCATATTTGCCAGCAATATCTCCATATAGGAATATAAAGATTTATTCCCATCGGCCATGAAATCTGTTCTTCCTAAATGCTGGGTATATTACATGTCTTTCAATGTCAGACAGGTATTCCTTTTGTTGTGTATTGGGAGGGAATGTGGGTTGCCCTTTTGCATTGTTACGTGTTAATGACCTCCCATTGTTCTGTCTGTCTGCCTTAAGAGAAACTTATAGGTATGTGGATTGGATGCTAAGGGGGAGGGGGGATTGTCCCACATTGTATATTTTGTACACTGTATGAGAGTGTAAAACTCTGTTCCTATTGGATGGTGAATATTATGTTCAGTCTTCAACAAGGTCCATCTGGGTGGTAACCTTGTGGGTGAAAACTGTAATCTAGAGTTCTGTCTCTTATTGGGGGAATCTGCTACAAGGGATTGCTATGTCCTCCATACTCCCTTGGATAATCACTGAGCTCTTGTAAGAGCTTGTGTAAGAGCTTGTTCTGCTGCATTCTCTGGGGAAAGAGAGGTTCACCCACAGGAACCTGGAGCCTTGTCGTAGGTCCAGGGTGGGTGGGAGATGCCAAGACCCTAACCAAGCTGCGGCGGTTCGTGGAGTCTGAAGTGCTTACAGTGTCTGGTGGAGTGCTTGGAGCCCTCGGGAAGCACTAGGAGCATCTGTCAACGGAGGTACCCGGTCCGGGGTGCCCTGTTCCGTTACAGTACTCCTCACCTGATTGGTGCCACACACGCTTGACACCATCTTAACTGAATAAGTTTATCTTGGTCTCATCAGACCACAGGACATGGTTCCAGTAATCCATGCCCTTAGTCTGCTGGTCTTCAGCAAACTGTTTGTGGGCTTTCTTGTTTATCATCCTTAGAAGAGGCTTCCTTCTGGGATGACAGCCATGCAGACCAATTTGATGCAGTGTGCAACGTATGGTCTGAGCACTGGCAGACTGACCCTCCACCCCTTCAACCTCTGCAGCAATGCTGGCAGCACTCATACGCCTATTTCCCAAAAACAACCTCTGGATATGATGCTGAGCATGTGCACTCAACTTCTTTGGTCGACTATGGTGAGGCCTGTTCTGAGTGGAACCTATCCTGTTAAACCATTGTATGGTCTTGGCCACCATGCTGCAGCTCAGTTTTAGGGTCTTGGCAATCTTCTTATAGCCTAGGCCATCTTTATGTAGAGTAACAATCTTTTTTTTTCCAGATCCTCTGAGAGTTTCATGAGGTGCCATGTTGAACTTCCAGTGGCCAGTATGAGAGAGTAAGAGCGATAACATCAAATTTAACACACCTGCAGCCCATTCACACCTGAGACCTTGTAACGCTAACGAGTCACATGACACTGGGGAGGGAAAATGGGTAATTGGGCCCAATTTGGCCATTTAAACTTAGGGGTGTATTCACTTTTGTTGCCAGCGGTTTATACATTAATGGCTGTGTGTTGAGTTCTTTTGAGGGGACAGCAAATGTACACTATTATGTACAAGTTATACATTCTCTACTTTACATTGTAGCACAGTTTAATTTCTTTAGGGTTGTCACATGAAAAGATATACTAAAATATTTACAAAAATGTGAGGGGTGTACTCACTTCTGTGAGATTATATATGTATATATATATATATATATATTGTGACATGAAGTCAGGTAAATCTGTGGGTGTTGTCACAGACGGGAGATACATTTCTGCCTGATTTAGACAATTCACCAATTACTATCAGGTGTCGGTTGCGGAGGTAGCCAGAAAGGTTTAGGACGTTGGAAAGCTTCAGCTATTCAGAATGAGGAAATTAAGGCCTCTATAAGTTATCCAGAGGATGACTACTGATTGCTGCATCCTGAGGCTTTTTGCGTTAAGGAAAGCAGTGAGCTGAAAAAGACTTCTGAAGGTGAGGTGGTGTTGACTCTTTCTGTGTGAAAAGAAAAAACAAATAGACTATTGGTTTTCTGCTGTATGACCAGCAGTGTCTGCCCAGCAGTAGGTTGTGACTCCATAGGTAGGTTCCTGTGTTGTGAAGGTAGACGCCCCAAGTGGCCAGGGTTTATTTTATGTTTTGTTTGATTTATGCTGTTTGGATGCTTGCACTTGTTTCCAGCAAATTGGAAGAATAAACCATAGACCGTTGTTTTCAACCACTCCTCGGCTGTCTCTCTGTGTAGCGAACCCACCCAGGGGGTCACCCACATCCGCTACCGAGCCAACCCCTTACAACATATATATATTTATATATCTGACATATAGAGCACATAGTGCTCAAAAAATGTTTGGGACTTTATATGAGATGTTGCCACTGGGCACATGATGTTATATATGATATTCCATATACCTAGGCTGTTGAGCACAAAACAAGTATAGAATCAATTAACATCATGTGTTTTAATATTGTATAAATGGCAGTTAACAATAATATATAAATACAGTACAATACGGGTGTAACGCTCCTGCGTTTCATGTATGGTGTGGATTTTCAGCTGCAGAAATATTCCACTTCAGTAGTCATGTAAGAGAGATGCTGAGATACCATTCCCAACCTCAATGACTCATCATGTGTGGAAGGTCTTAATTCAGCTAGTAAATACACACACTCAACAAGCTGGTTCCTAGAGTGACTTTATGTATGTAGTAACACAGTGATGAAGATTTAAGAGACAGGTTGAGTGGAGGTGGTAGGTGACAGACACTTGAAGGTAAGACAGTAGCAGATGGATGCAGGTAGGTTTAGCAATCATGTATGGTAGCAGATGACAGAGTAGCAGGTGGACATACAAGAGTGATCAACCCAGTGCAGGAATAAGTAGCATTAGTCTTAAGAGCTAGCAATCTAGATATGCAGATGTGATAAATAGTCTTTACTATGCAGAGCTAGATAGTGTAAGCTTAGTATAAGTTTATAGAGGGTTCCCCTGCGGGGTACTTAGCACTAATAGCAATACAACCGAAGGTTGGTTCAGGAGGAGCGGATGATCCGGAAGCGGGATGCAGGGATCAGCGCAGCGAGGTTCCGTCAGCGAGGTATGCTTGCAAGCACGAAAGCTTCAAGCCAAGTTAGCATCCAGGTAAGGGTGTTTGAACGAACACGTGAGTGAGAACCGGCGATTTAAATAGCCATCTAGTCCGGCGCTGAGTGATGACAGCTTCAGTCTTAAAGGTGTATGCGCACCTTTCCAAAAGAGAATGGTGGGGCGCATACACTTGTGAAAAAGAGTAATTTAGGGTACCAAAGGTACCGGAACATTACAACGGGTAACAAGGGGTATGTATATATAAGGTTTGGTAAAAAATGTAACAACATAAATCAACATTCAAGAAGGTACTACAAAACATTCGTGTATGCCGGATGAAACTTGTAGGTAAATTGTTTGCCTCATAAGCTCGACCAAAGTACCAAAGAATGTGACGAAAATGAAAATAATAGTGAAACTAGAACAAATGAATAAGATGAGTCAGGGAACCTACGCTGGGACCGGGTGGGAGGCGGCTCTCAGCGTCACACTGCTGTACAGTGAGTACAGATCTGTGTCGTGGGGGCCGGTTCAGAGAGGGCCACCCCTTCTGTGGAAGAGTCAGTGGACAGGTGTCAGTCAGGGGGATGTTAGAGAGTGTCCTGAAGATAAAGTAGTTGCAACAAGTCTGCTGCTAGAGAGAGCAAGAGGACTTAATTCTTCCATACAAGTGGCAGTATGGTTAAAGCAGTGTGTCTGCTTCCACAAATAACCTGGTGAGGCCAAGTGAGAGTTGTCCTTATTAACTGTAAATAGTTTAAGTTGGAGTATCCCACTATTCCCTTATCCCTTCCACATTCCACAATAAATATAAAACCAAAGCCCCTGGACTATTTATTGAGTAACGAGCAACTGGGAGTAAGGATGGATGCGTGAACTGTCCCTAAGTGACTGTCTGCAGGTAATCAGAGGAGGCCCAAGAAGTTAACACACAGCAAGCCCTACTGGGACAGTGCTACATATAGTATGTGGTTCCTCCACAAAACACCAAGTCGCTGAGTGTAATCCTGGACTCTGACCTCTCCTTCAGCCCCCACATCCAATCACTGGCTAAATATTGCCACCCTATCCCCCCGCAACATTTCCAGAATTCGCCATTTCCTGAACAATAACACCACAAAACAACATATTAACTCCCTGGTTATTTCCCACCTTGACTACTGCAATTCCCTCCTTACTGGCCTATGTTTACACAGGCTATCACCCTTATACTAATATACCTTACTACCCAATCCGTGACTGCTGCCCCTCTTTGCCAATCCCTTCACTGGCTTTCTCTACCCTTCCGTACTAACCACGACATACAAGGCCATCCACAACATCACCACAGCTACATCAACAACCTCATCTGCAGATATCACCCAAACGTCCTCTCCACTGCTCCCAAGACCTCCTGCTCCCTTTTTACCTCCTCCCACGCTCACCTCTAGGACTTCTCCAGAGCCTCTCCCATCCTCTGGAACTCCCTGCACAATATGTCGGGTCAGGTCCTACCCTGTCTGCCTTTAGGCGATCCTTGAAAACTCACTTATTTAGGGAAGCCTACCCTACCTCCACCTAAGAACTGTACTCGAGTCATCATGTTCCTCCAACACGTGTCTGCTCCTCAGCTACACCCAAGGCTCCTCCTGTTAGACAGATCTCTTCAGCGCACGCTTTCCCGCGCAGTGCAGTAACCTCTTGACTGCTGCTCTTCTGCTCAGCCAGCACGGAGATCACTGCCTGGCAGATTGTGTTCCACAAAATACACACATTAGCCATCTATGTCTGTACTTTGGCCTCAGTTGCACTTCCATCTCGCCAAGCCAACTGACCTCCCACACTGTTTATGAAAATTGTCCCTGCTGTCAGGCATTGCACGGCCGACACTTTTCTCCACAGCACATGTACAGACATGACTTACCATACTGTTTCAAAAAACTGTCCCGCTGTCAAAAATTGCATGGTCAACACTTTTCTTTGCAGTATATGCAAAGACATCACTCTCCACACTATTTAGGAAAATTGTCCCGCTGTCATAAATTTCACGGCCAACACTTTTCTTCATAGTGCATGTACAGACATGACCCCCAACACACCGATCCCTGTGTCCTTGGTCATTACTTTCTTCATCCATACTTGCACCAACTACTGTAAAGCAGACACATCCTTTTGTACAATACAGTGCATCTCCTCTTCATCAACTCTCCTGCATTTTACTTGTAGAGACAGGCTGTTTCTCTGACAAAAGTCCATCCATTGCCATTGGCAACCATCATTGCAAACTTGACTTATCATCACACTCTCCCTAATCCCTGTAGAGCAGACATTACTCTTTCTGCTGGCACTAGAGTATATTTCTTGTGAAAGCATGATGTTACTTTGCAAGATTTTTCCGGCCGTTGCCATTAGCAACCATTGCAGTAACCCAGAGGCGAATGCCGGACGAGCCCCCAAATGTAGCACTGCCCCCTTGAGGATTGCTTGATTGTTCATGTTGGGATCCCCCTGGGTTACCGTTAGCAACTGCAGCATGCACAATTTAACTCTTTACTCTCTGGCTCAGTCAATGAACAGTCTAGGGGATGTAGTTGTTTTTGTGGTTTTATTTAAATTAGGGATGGGAGAATGGAAGAGTGGAATACTCCAACTTGAACTATTCACAATAGATGAGGACTCCTGTCTGAAAATGCAGCCAGGCTGCACCTTGCCACTTAGATGAATTCAGGATTAAGCCTATATGTAGATGACTTGTTAGGATGAATTATCTTTGGGATACACACCTAGTACCCCCTTTCACTCCACCAGCTGACACCCGTCCTCTGACTGTTCTACACCAGGGTGGCCCCCTCTCAGGTCCGGCCCTTAGACACGATCCCCTGTACTCACAATACTGTTTGAGGGTCTCCAGTGTCTCTACCCCTCCAGTCGGCTCTCATGAACCTCTGGGTTCAGCTCCTTCCTTCCAGTTTTAATTTTGGCAGCAAATTTCAATTTAGCTTTAGTCTTAGTCTTAGGACTAAAATGGCATTTTAGCTTTAGTCCCATTTTAGTCTTCTGCAAGTGTTTTAGTTTTAGTCGTATTTAGTCGACTAAAACTCCAGTACATTTTAGTCGACTAAAACCTCTTACATTTTAGTCGACTAAAACGTCCTACATTTTAGTCAACTAAAACTCATTTTAGTCATCTAAACGGTCATGGTCAGGTCAGAGAGGAGGCCTGTAATGCTGCTGCCTGCAGTCAGTGCAGTGAGTGCACACAGTGCTGCATGGGGGTCTCAGGTTTAAGGGTGGTCTCTGGTCTGACTCTGAACTGAAGTTGTTGAACAGGATGGGCCGGGCGGGCCTCAGAGGCCTATATGCACGCACACAGTCCTGGATGGATGGCGGAATCGGATGCCAGTGGTGACTGGTGAGTGGTCTGAGGGGACTCAGGGAGGCAGTAATAGCTGGCCTGACTGTTAACTCACAGTGGGTGCTCTGCTCTGGATGTGGTGGTGGCCGGGTGCCAGTGCCGTGTGATGAGTCGGGCCTAGCACGTCTGGCTGTAGTGCTGCAGCTGCAGTGCTCTGGCGAGGTCAGGTGACTGGTCTCGAGTCGACTCTCTTGTTGTAGTCCACTCCTCACGTCGGACGTCACAGGGCACGCCATGCCAGATGCCACACAGGCGGAGCGCCGTGAAAACCGGAAGTTCGGTAAACGTCCCTGCCTCACATTCTCGTTTAGTTTTCGTTCGTTAAAGAAAACGGATTTGATTTTCGTCATAGTTGTCGTCATTTGACGAAAATGTGCTATACTTCGCGTCTCGTTTTCGTCAGATGAAAAATGCCGGTGACGAAAGCGGAGAGGAAAACATTTTTGTTGACGAAATTAACATTGCTGTAAACTCCATTGGCTGTAATGTCATTGCACATATTACCTGAATATATTACCAACATTAAATATTAGGGAAAAATATAAGAAAAACCTTTTTCTTAATTGTTTAGTTTTCAGCAGCTTAGTAGATGCTCCTTACTTATGCGTAGGCGGTGGTGCAATACATGTTTAAACTTTAATGTGCTATTATTACATGCTCTGGATGGAATTGTGTTGCCAATATAGAAATGGCCAGCAGAGGAGTGTTAATTTTGATGATGTCAATTTTTTATTTAGTTTTAGTTATAGTCTTATGACTAAAATGCCATTTTAGTTTTAGTTGTATTTTAGTCATCTGAATTGTTTTAGTTTTAGTCGTATTTTAGTCGACTAAAATTGTGTTAATTTAGTCGACGAAAACGTTTTAGTCGGTTTTAGTCTACGAAATTAACACTGCTTCCTTCTGGTCCCCAGGCCAACTGCCTGTGACCACATGCCCCTGCTACAGAGGAGGAGACAGCTTCCACCCTTGTTTCGGGACTCTTCTCACCAGCCACCCCGCAGCACATGTACTCCTGACTTTTATATCCCACCCCACAATGCACTGAGACAGTCAATCTGTGCCATTCACTGGGGATGTATCAAAGCCTGTGTACCCATTGGTCAGATTTCCTCCACTGTCCAATATGCCTCCCTATTGGACCAGTGTGAAACACTCCTTGGACCAGATGAATCACACACTGAGCACCATGAGCAGACCTAACTCACAAATCCTGCTCTCTGATAGGCAGAAAGCGATATAGATTTGCCTGCTGCTCCTATGTAGCACCTACCTAAGAGGGTGCTACATAATATAGAATACAGATCATGCCTGGAGCTCTAGCTTTGAATACAGATCATTCCTAAAGTTCTAGTGTAGAATACAGATCATACCTGGAGTTCTAGCATAGAATACAGATCCTACCTGGAGTTCTAGCATAGAATACAGATCATACCTGGAGTTCTAGTGTAGAATACAGATCATAACTGGAGCTCTAGCTTAGAATACAGATCATTCCTGGAGCTCTAGTGTAGAATACAGATCATAACTGGAGCTCTAGCTTAGAATACAGATCATACCTGGAGTTCTAGTGTAGAATACAGATCATACCTGGAGTTCTAGTGTAGAATACAGATCATACCTGGAGTTCTAGTGTAGAATACAGATCAGACCTGGAGTTCTAGTAAAGAATACAGATCATACCTGGAGTTCTAGTATAGAATACAGATCATACCCGGAGTTCTAGTATAGAATACAGATCTGGAGTTCTATTATAGAATACAGATCATACCTGGTGTTTTAGTATAGAATACAGATCATACCTGGTGTTTTAGTATAGAATACAGATCATACCTGGAGTTCCAGTGTCGAATATAGACCATATCTGGAGTTTCAGTGTAGAATACAGATCATACCTGGAGTTCCAGTGTCGAATATAGACCATATCTGGAGTTTCAGTGTAGAATACAGATCATACCTGGAGTTCTAGTGTAGAATAGAGATCATACCTGGAGTTCTAGTGTAGAATACAGATCATACCTGGAGTTCTAGTTTAGAATACAGATCATACCTGGAGTTCTAGTGTAGAATATAGATCATACCTGGAGTTTCAGTGTAGAATACAGATCATACCTGGACTTCTTGTATAGAATACAGATCATACCTGGAGTTCTAGTGTAGAATACAGATCATACCTGGAGTTCTAGTTTAGAATACAGATCATACCTGGAGTTCTAGTTTAGAATACAGATCATACCTGGAGTTCAGCTTTAATCACTTGCCGACTGCCTAATGTAGGAGTACGGTGGCAGAGCAGCTCTTCTGCGCTGGATCAAGTATGTAATATGTGATCCAGCACTTCCAGGTAGGGCTCGTGTGCGGCTGCTGCACCAGCTATGCTGTGATTAGTTACAGCACAAGCTGAATAAAGGATCTCGGCCAATGATGACCGCCGGCACCAGCTGATCGGCAAAGATGATGACAGGACAAAGCTCTGTTAAAGTGGAGTTCCACCCTATTTTTATACTTACCTCCATCTTCTCGCTCCGGGTCACCTGAAAAAGAAATGGATAATCGCATATTTTTTTTTTTTTTACTTACCTCGTAGTGAAGAAAATATACTTACCTTACTTCCTTCTTCCTCCTTCCTCGGCCGCGGCCCGTCGTCACTTCCTGGCTCTGCAATGATTCCTGGGAGCTGAACGTCATAGCTCCCAGGAATCATTGCGCCTGCACCGGCCCCGACGTCAGTTCCGGGTCGCGCGCGTCATCCCCTTCTAAACAGCTTCTGGGCATGCCCAGAAGCTGTGGAGGGGTGACGCGCGTGACCCGGAAGTGACGTCGGGGCCGGCGCAGAGCATCGTGGGACCACAGAAGGCGGAAGAAGACGCCGACGAGAACGCGCTGGCTTCAAGCTGCCCACATCTGAGATGGCAGCGCTGGACAAGACGTTTGCAAGGTAAGTATTTCGTCTTGCAGGTAAGTGCAACCCGGGACAGATCAGAGGCTAGCCATTGTGGAATGCACTAGCCCTGACTGTCCCGGGGGTATTAAAAAAAAAAAAAAAAAATCCAGGGTGGAACTCCGCTTTAATGTAAACAATACAGGGCTCTGTCCTGTAAGTGGGGATGTGCCAGTTTGTTTCTCTGCAAAGCAGGGAATAAAAAACAGCACATCCCTTAGTAAAAACAGCACACAGTGAATGCACCATGCACTGTTAGGCACACAGTTCCCTTTGATTGCCCCAGATTATTAACCAATTGCCAGCCAGTGTCATTAATACAGTGCCAGTGCATAGTTTTAGAACTAATCAGTGTATTAGTTGTCACTGGTTCCCACAAAGTGTCAAAAGTGTCAATTGCTCCCCATACTATCAAAGTACCTCTATAAGTGGCTGATCAGTACTAGTATAAAAACAAATAAATAAATATTCCAGTATACTGTGTGTGTGTGTGTGTGTGTGTATATATATATATATATATATATATATATATATATGTATACACAAACACACACCATAGTTCAGAGGCGTGACCCCCCCCCCTTCCATCTGAGCTCCGGGCTTCCAGTTGTGGGAGGGTGTCCATAGACATCCCCCAGAATTCTGCCTCCCACGTGCCCCCTGGGGCGCGCATTCAGCATGCTCTGTGTCTGCTGTGTTCTTTGGACAATCACAGTGGCCCTTTACCATGTAATCAGCTGATCACATGTAAACAGACTTGTCGGTTATCGACACTCATTTCTTCCCACGCTGTGTCTGTGTGAGCAAAAAAGAGTCGTTAACCAGCAAGACTGTCAGTACATTGTTTTACACTGATAATCAGGGCTCTGATCATCAGTGTCCAGATTATCAGTACAGCCCCATTAGTGCTGCCTATCGGTGCTACCTTTCAATGCTGCCGCCTGTCAGTGCTCATCAATGCCGCATATCAGTGCTCATCAATACCGCCTATTAATGCCCATCAGTGCTGCCTATCAGTGCTACCTATCAGTGCCACCTATCAGTGCTCATCAATGCTACCTATCAGTGCCACCTGTCAGTGCTCATCAATACCACCTATCAGTGCTCATCAATGCTGCCCATTAGTGCTACCTATCAATGCTGTCCATCAGTGCCACTTATCAGTGCTCATCAATGCCACCTATCAGTGCCCATCAATGCCACCTATCAGTGCTCATCAATGCTGCCTATCATCAGTGCCCATCAGCAGTACTCTGAGCTGAGAGTGTCTCTCATACAGCTCAGACTCAGAGCCTGCACTGACACAGATAGGAGACAGCCGAACTGCTCCTTCTTCCTCCCGCCCAGTGGCAGAACTACCAGGGTTGCAGCAGTCGCACTTGCGACTAGGCCCTGGCGTTCCATCACTGTGGGGGGGCCCGATCGCCGCCCGACTCTTTTAGGCAATGATCAGGGCAATATGTCCCAGACATAGTTGTACACTGTGGGCGCCACCCGTTGCCGCTAATCAGGCATCATGTCATTCAGGACTGTATATACTCACTGTGCCTGGCACAGCACTCCTCCATTCTTCCAAGCAGATCCATGTCTGGAGGAGAAAGTCAGCTGATCAGCTAATGGGCCAGTAGAGTGAAGGGGAAGAAGATCTCATCTTTGTGAGCCAATGTGAAGACAGAGTCCCCATGTCGGGAGAACTGCTACAGGAGGCACTGTGAGCCGGGAGGGGGATCGACTGACACTGAGAACGGGTGAGTGCCAGTGTCACCATCCCATCCCTCACCACCATCCCTCTGCCACTGATCCCTTTCCTTTGCTACTGATCCCATCCCTCTGCCGCCGATCCCATCCCTCTGCCGCTGACCCCATGCACTACCACCATCCCTCTGCCACTAATCCCATCCCCCACCACCATCTCTTTGCCACTGATCCCATCCCCCACCACCATCTGCAGAACATGAGAAAGGACCTCCAGGATGGGGTCAGGGGGGCCCTTCATGGTCCCTGAAGGTTGTAGTTACGCCCCTCTCCTGTGTGCACAGCGGGAAGTGTAAAGCTAAGCAGCTGAATGTGATCATTCACACTTCCCACGGTGCACACAGGAGAGAAGCAGGAGGAAAAGATTGTCTGTCTCCTATTCGTGCGAGGTAGGAGGGACTGTGAGTACAGGCTCTGAGACACTGACAGAATGGCAGGCAGGGGCGGCCCCCTCTTCTCGCGGTGATTGCCCCCTCCCCTTGCAGTGACAGACCGGGAGGGCAGGGGTGGGCCCCCTCCTCTCACAGTGACAAACAGTGGCGGAACTCTAGGGCCCAGTCGCAAGTGCAACTGCTGCGACCCTGGTAGTCTCCCCACTGCCATAGTTTGTAAAGGTTATAACTTTCACGCAAAGCACTCAATATGGGAAAAAAAAAAATTGGATTTTTTTACCAAAAATATTTAGCAGAGTACATATTGGCCTAAATTTATGAAGAAATTAAATTTTTGTAATTTTTTTATTGGATATGATTTATAGCAGAAATTAAAAACCCAGTGGCAGGGTGGATTTGATTTAAATCAAGTCGATTTAAATCACTATTTAAATCATGATTTAAATCACTAGTAAAAAGGCTGAATTTAAATCCACTCAATTTAAATCATAATTTTTAAAGAGCAGTCATCATCTCTGTCCCGTAGCGGACAATCCCATTCACTTTAATGGGACAGCTGGAGATGGGGTTGTGACACAGCAAGGTGAGGGACGTGGCGGCAGGGGAATGGATGCCTGCTAACAGGTGCTGCCATGATAGATCTGAAATGACAGGTGCTCTTTAAGGACATATTCTTGCTGGTAGTTATAATCTTTAATTTTCGTACATCATGGGACACAGAGACATGAATCATAACATATTGGTTATATAGCCACCTATAGGTGAAGGACATTGGCAACCAATCAGAATTGATGCCCCCCCTATATAACCCCTCCCACACAGAAAGTACCTCAGTTTTTTCGCCAAGGTCTAAAGGTGATGATCACTGTGGAGAGTCGCTCCACATATTTGTTAGGTTTTAAAAAAGAAGAAAGAAGATTATGCTACATACCGCCATCAAAGATCACTGAATCTAAGGGGTTAGCTATCAGATCCATCTAAAACAGTCAATGGACTAAAAAGATGGTACCTGAGCCTCGGGGAGCAGATACAAGGTTTTGCCTGTAATCCTGTCCTTTTTAGGTGCTGGACCCTGGGATCTGGGCCCTTGGAATACCAAACCCCAAAGGAGCTCCGTACAGGGTGCTCTACATGTCCAAGGCCATGGGTCCTCTATATAGGGGACCCAGTCCTTGAAGGTCTCCAAGACAAAGCTCGCTGTGATGGGGGAAGATTGGATTCCTGTTTAAAGCAGAATCCTGCGGCGGGACTGGTGAGTCCATTTTAAAATATTTTCACAGCAGGCAAACCTTAAGGTAAAAATTACAAATTGTAAATATTTTATGCACTGTTCCCTTTAATAAGAATACAGAGACTTGTGCCATGTGTGTTTCTGCTTATAAATACATCTTATTGTGAGAAGGTTTATGCAAAAGTATGTTTAAAGCATGTTGTCTATTTGTCTATTTCTTTGAAAGAAGTGGGACTTTTTAGAAAGGTCCGAGATTTTTCCCCCCTTGTCTGCAGTACCAGCAGTATCAGCATTTGTAAAAGCAGTGACGGGTGAAATAAGGAATATTAGAAGGAACTTTGTTGTTCATGACAATTTGAATAGTGATGAGAGAACTGCGTTGAGGGATCTACGCTTGAATTCTGAGCTTGTCATCAAGACTGCAGACAAGGAGGGAAATATAGTGGTGATGAATAGGGAGAATTACATCAACATGTGTAAAAAGATCCTGAGTAACACGGATTGGTACCAGTGCTGTATTTTGGCCTAGGCTA
This sequence comes from Pelophylax lessonae, assembly GCF_965119305.1. Taxonomy (NCBI): domain Eukaryota; kingdom Metazoa; phylum Chordata; class Amphibia; order Anura; family Ranidae; genus Pelophylax; species Pelophylax lessonae. The sequence continues at coordinate 635,330,161 of NC_138769.1, read as the reverse complement.
ACAAGGCCCAGGCCTAGGGCGGCACTTTGTGGGGGGGGGGGGGGGGATGGCAAAAAAAGTCACCCCCCCGCATGAAAAAAAAACCCATATCCGTCCTCTGAGTCCCAACTCCCGTTTCTGCCTCCTGCAGCCGCCTCCCGCACTCATGTAGTCCCTGGCGGCTTTCTATACAGAGGCACTTATCAGCATTCGGCTCAGGTGGCACTCACTTAGGTAGGGGGGCCGCTCTGTCACCCACAGTCCTACTGGTTGCTCTCACTAATCCTCTGACAGGTTCCGAATGAGAGCGAGCCTGTTAGCTCCTCCCCCTCTTCACAATGCAGGGTGTGAGAGCAGCCGCCTGCTCTGTTCCCTCCCCTGCTTCCTCATTGGCAGGGGGAGGGAGCCCATGATTTGTCAGGACTCCAGCAGCTGCAAAGCATTGTGGAACATGTAGTCTCTATCACCAGCGGCCCCATATCAATCCCTGGAGGCAAAGACTACACTCCCCAGCCTGCCCACAGTAGGAGATGGACAAGAGGCTTTGGGGGGAGCAGAGGGTCACTCCACAAGGCAAGAAGACAGAGAAAACGTAAGTGTTGGCTCTATACATTTGAGAGCATGAGATGAGTGTATATGTGATGGGGAAGCAGTGACACATGTGCCTCGCTTGGTGTGTTATGAGGATTGCATGACCAGTGTGAATTTGGGTACAGCTTTTCCACTACAAAGGAAGATGGATTGAGAGATTTAAAACACATGAACTCTCTAAAGGACTGAACTGTCTTTCCACTTTTGCTAAGTGATACTGCTACTCGCATCTTCCATCTATATTATGCACTGGATCAGTGGATATTGTTAGAGCATTGTTTAACTGTAAAGCTCTATTTGTGTAAAAAAAAAAAGAAATTATATAAATTGAATTTGCGTACAGTGTGTTGCATGTCTGCACAACTATCAGTTCAAGTAACACAGTGCCAAAAAGCAAAAAATGGCCTGATCATGAAGGGGGGTAAATCTTCAGGATGGCAAGTGGTTAAGATAACAAGTATGTACTGTATGTAGCTGACAATCAGTAACCTAAATCATTGCCTTTAGTGCTGACATTCAATGTGTGTAAACTAGTATGAACATGTAATTGTGTAAACATACCATCACCTACTTGAACGTTATTTAGTGGAAATGATGTTACTAGAAAAACAAAACCTGAAACTGCAGAACGTAGACAGGACTGTAGTGTGACATGTGCTCAATGGATAAATAAGCAGGTTGTCAAGAGCCTGTGAGCTTCCATTGTTCCACAGACAGGTGACTTCTATTGATCAGAGCCACTCACCCAAAGAAATGCAAAAGCTCATGAAAAATCTCCATCTGTCATTAAGGGATGCAAGGATTTTCTCTGTAGGTTTGAAAAATGCTGTCATCCTTATACTGTAAAGTGTACAGCAAGCACTGAGTGATACCACACACCCAACTCTTAGCACAGAACTCTAGGCAGATATAAAATACACAAATGAATACATCTACGTAATTAATACACCAAAAAAAATATATATTTTTTAAAAGAAGATTTCCTGGTATAGATATTTTGGGCTCTGAGGAAGAGGCTAGTCCTCGAAAAGCGTTAGCCTTATCGGATCCTCACCTTCTCCTACCACATGATACGATGCAATGTGAACTTAAGGAAGTTGTATTACGTGATGCGTTTGTTACATTTGTCATGCTGTGAGTATAATATTTACAATTTCTTACATTAATAAAGCAAACGTTTTATGATAATGCACTAGGTCTGTGTACCCTCTCTGTCTTTCTGTGGTTTCAGTTGCTCTAGACTTCCCAGTCTTAAGAGGGCAGTAAGACGAAGTGCATCTATACATGCCAGGACTGAGATGTAGCCTATGTACACTGTATGGGGTCACTCTCAAGCGCAGGAGGTTTTTTTGTGTTTGTGTGATTTTATGGATATTTCATACATGGTTACATTGATCCAGCTTGGACCATAACTATGCATAGACATTCTTTCACCTGGGGCAAAGACTCTGTTTGGCGACCGCCTACCCTCACCTTGCCTGAGAGAGAAGTTCTCCATCCACACAAGTAATAAATAAATAAGCCATGGGATAGTAAATATATTATATATATATATTGTGAGATTCGCATCAAGTGTAGAGCATTTAAAGGACACCGCCACTCGCTTTTTCTTTCTTTTAAGGGCTTTCCTCGCCCATGTTTATTAAAGGAAAGTTCATCAAGCAGAAAAATAACATAGGTTTCCCACGCAGGGGTTCTTCTCCATTCAAAATATACTAAACCAAAAATGCTAACCCACCTGGCTCTCAAGCTCTTAGTCCATTTCTCAGTAGCAGTACCTCTGCTCTTTGCGCTGGTCCCCAGACCATGAACTCCCCGAAGCTGGCAGCTTCACTCTGGCCTTAGTCCTTAGGCCGTCACCTGTCTCTTGCAGACAAACATGTGCTCTGGCTGCCACCTGCAGCCTCTTTCTCTCAGAGATGGTGGGAGCCCTACACACACACACACACAAGTGCAATCAGCAGGCCTGTCTTAATCAAAACCAGGCGTAGATAGCTAACACACACAGTGACCCAGGGTCGCCTCTCTATTATATATACAGGGCTTTTTTTCAGGGGGAACGCGGGGGAACGCAGTCCCGGCACCTCCAGAACTGAATGTAAGTAATAGCAGGTGCTGGGGTGTGCTGGAGGGTCTATTGATGCTGGCTGATGAGGGATCTATTGTTGCTAGAGGGATCTATTTTTGTGTAGGAAGGGGGGTCTATTGTTGCCGGGGAGTTCCTCTGTTTCTCGTTGCTACTGGGGTGGGTCTTATGTTGCTGGGGGTCAGTTGTTGCTGGGAGGGATGTACTGTTGAGGATTGGTCTTTGTTGCTGGCTGCTGTAGGGTCTATTGATGCTGGCTACTGATGAACCTTTTGAAGGGAAGGGATCTATTTTTGCAGGGGGGGGGGGGGTGCTATTGTTGCTGGAAAGGTCTATTGATGCTGACAGGGATCTAATGTTGCTGGGGTGGATCTTATGTTGCAGGGGGTCAGTTGTTTCTGGGAGGGTTGTACTGTTGAGGGTGGGTTCTTTGTTTCTGGCTGCTGGATGGTCTATTGATGCTGAGGTGGATCTATTGTCGTTGGATTGTCCATTGTTGCTAGATCTATTTTACTGTCTTTCTTGTTATCATTAACAAATTCCATGCAAAATACTTAGCACCACAAAATAATACTTGGGTCTGTATTCTTTAAAAGGTGCGGTATTGGGAGGTGGGTAAGGGGTGGAACCAAGGAACTGTGCTTGGAGGTGGGTTAGGGACAGAGTCAAGGGATGATTTGAAAAGGGAGGAGTGCCTGAACCTATTCTCTGAGAAAAAAAAGCCCTGTATATATATATATATATATATATATATATATATATATACTGTAGATAGATAGATTGATTGATAGATGGATACAGTATCTCACAAAAGTGAGTACACCCCTCACATTTTTGTAAATATTTTATTATACCTTTTCATGTGAAAACACTGAAGAAATTACACTTTGCTACAATGTAAAGTAGTGAGTGTACAGCTTGTATAACAGTGTAAATTTGCTGTCCCCTCAAAATAACTCAACTCACAGCCATTAATGTCTAAACCGCTGGCAAAAGTGAGTATACCCCTAAGTGACAATGTCTAAATTGGGCCCAATTAGCCATGTTCCCTTTCCTGAAGTCACGTGACTCGTTAGTGTTACAAGGTCTCAGGTGTGAATGGGGAGCAAGTGTGTTAAATTTGGTGTTATCGCTCTCACTCTCTCATACTGGTCAATGGAAGTTCAACATGGCACCGCATGGCAAAGAACTCTCTGAGGATCTGAAAAAAAGAATTGTTGCTCTACGTAAAGATGGCCTGGGCTATAAGAAGATTGCCAAGACCCTGAAACTAAGCTGCAGCATGGTAGCCAAGACCCCACAGCAGTTTAACAGGACAGGTTCCACTCAGAACAGGCCTCGCCATGGTCGACCAAAGCAGTTGAGTGCACGTGCTAAGCGTCATGTCCAAAGGTTGTCTTTGGGAAATAGACATTTGAGTGCTGCCAGCATTGCTGCAGAGGTTGAGGGGATGGGGGGTCAGCCTGTCAGTGCTCAGACCATACGCTGCACATTGCATCAAATTGGTCTGCATGACTGTCATCCCAGTCTCTCCTAAAGATGATGCACAAGAAAGCCTGCAAACAGTTTGATGAAGACAAGAAGACTAAGAATATGATTACTGGAACCATGTCCTGTGGTCTGATGAGACCAAGATAAACTTATTTAGTGCAGATGGTGTCAAGCGTGTGTGGGGGCAACCAGGTGAGGAGTACAGAGACATTTGTGTCTTGCCTACAGTCAAGCATTGTGGTGGGAGTGTCATGATCTGGGGCTGCATGAGTGCTGCCGACACTGGGGAACTAGAGTACATTGTGGGAACCATGAATGCCAACATGCACTGTGACATACTGCAGCAGAGCATAATCCCTTTACTTCAGTGACTGGGCCATAGGGTAGTATTCCAACATGATAATGACCCCAAACACACCTCCAAGATGACCACTGCCTTGCTAAAGAAGCTGAAGGTAAAGGTGATGGACTGGCCAAGCATGTCTGCAGACCTAAACCCTATTGAGCATCTGTGGGGCATCCTCAAATAGAAGGCGGAGGAGCGCAAGGTCTCTAACATCCACCAGCTCCATAATGTCTTCATGGAGGAGTGGAAGAGGACTCCAGTGGCAACCTGTGAAGCTCTGGTGAACTCCATGCCCAAGAGGGTTAAGGCAGTGCTGGAAAATAATAGTGGCCACACAAAATATTGACACTTTGGGTCCAATTTAAACATTTTCACTTAGGGGTGTACTCACTTTTGTTGCCAGCGGATTAGACATTAACCAGTTTTTACTTTTTACCGCCTTTTTACTGCGGCAGGGTGGCTCGGGCAGGCAAAGCAATGTAGGTCTATGTTGCTCGCTCCCGGGGCTCTGGGACGTTCTCCCGCTCGCCCCTGGTCCCCGCGATGGTCTGATTCGGTATCAGTCATCAGGTGCAGGCCACTGATTTTTGGCCTGGACCTAGTGATCGGTTCTGACCAATGACAGACTGACCTGTGCCTGTGTAATGTAAACACAGGCACAGGAAAAGGTCCTCTCTTCCCTCCTGGAGTTCTTTTGGATTCCAGCGTGACAGAAGAGAGGATCAAACATGAGTACACCAAACAGCACATATACACATATCTAGCTATTTTACATTTAACCCCCGATCACCCCCCCAGTTAACCCTTTCACCCCCTGTCACATTGCACACTACTGTATATACAGTATATAGCGGTTTTGCTGATTTCTGTAATAGTGGGCCTTTTGACTTCATTTAGCGTTAGCGACAGTTAGTTTCTGTCCCAAATAGGTTTAGGGTATCCGCCATCCCCCCAATAAAGATTTAACCCCCCGATCACCTGCAGTTAACCCCTTCATTGCCCTGTCACAGTGTCACTTTTATAGTGTACAGATCCTTTTTCTGATCACTATATTAGTGTCACAGGTGACATTAGTTAGCGTTAACGCTAGTTAGTGTCAGTCTAGGACAGCGCAGATCCCTGCTGCATAGTTAGAAAAATAATTTAACCCCCTGATCACCCCCAGTTAACCCCTACACCCCTGTCACAGTGCACACTATATACAGTATATAGCGTTTTTTGCTGATTTCTGTAATAGTGTGCCTTGTGACTTCATTTAGCATTAGCGACAGTTAGTTTCTGTCCTAAATAGGTTTAGGGTACCCTCCCTCCCCCCCATAAAGTTTTACCCCCTGATCATCCCCAGTTAACCCCTTCATTGCCCTGGCACAGTGTCACTTTTATCGTGTACAGATCCTTTTTCTGATCACTATATTAGTGTCATATGGTGGCATTAGTTAGCGTTAAGGCTAGTTAGCATCAGTCTAGGACAGTGCAGATCCCCGCCGCATAGCTAGAAATATAATTTAACCCTTTGATAACCAGTAACACACACATACACACACATACACACTCTAAACACCTCCATTACTTGTATAGTATCTGAACAGATCAATATCTTTGATCTGATCAGAACTATACTAGTGTCCCCAATAGTTTAGGGTTCCCAAAAAGCTGCGTTAGCAGGATCGGCCACGACACCTGCCAGGACCTGCGTTTAGCCCCTCCGCCCAGCCCACCCCTCCCAGGCAAATGCAGTAATCAATAGATTACTGTCACTTCCAAAAACACATCACACAAACCTGCAGCGTTAGCAGAGTCAGGCCTGATCTCTGCTAGCACTAGCAGTTTTTTTTGTAGCATTTCAAATAGTCCTTGACAACCACGTGCTTTTTTACCTGTGAGTCACACCAGGTACCTATAAATTTAGTGGTTAAAATGTTCAAACGGAGGTACACTAGTGAAGAGGCTTACTGGATACTGTCCATGTCAGATGAGAGCGATGGGGAAGCCTCACTGGCAATATCAGGGCCAGTATACGAACCTGTAGAGAGCAATGGCTCCCTGACAGATAGCTCCAGGGTCCCTGCAAAAGTCAGGCGTACCCGACTCCGTTCTGGAGTTGCTGAGGTGCAGAGATTGCAGGGTGCTCGTATGCAGCATAGTGTTGGTACTAATGCCGCTCAAACTTCTGGTGAACTGGCAAGCACCAGTGGCCTAGTACACCCTGGTCGTAAACAAACCAGCACTGCAGTAACACTTGGTGATGTGGCGAGTCCCATATGTGCAGTTTAAGTTGGTGCGGTAGCTAGCACAAGTAGTGGCCCGCAGCCACGAGAATTCAAACACAGGCCCATAGAGCCCATAGTGTCCTCCCTGATGCGCTGGCATATCCTAATTGGCAGCCCACAGATTCTACAGCACCCGTACTTCACCCATTCACTGCCCAACCCGGAATTCGGGTAGAAGCAGCCAATTTTAATTCCCTTGACTTTTACGAACTGTTTTTCACGGAAGATCTTTACAGATCTATTGTGGACCAAAGCAATTTATATGCTGGTCAATTAATCGCCACCAATCCAAATTTGTCTCTTGTGAGACCATTCATCTGGAAACCTATAACGGTTTCCGAGTTTAAAACTTTTCTGGGCCAATCCCTCAATATTGGCATAACTAAATAGAGTGAACTGCGGTCATATTGGTCCACTAAGCCAGTCCTCCATATGCGCATGTTCCCTGCATGCATGCCCAGGGGGAGATACGAGCAAGTTCTGCGGTTCATGCACTTCAGTGACAATGAACTCTGTCATCCTCGGGGAGACCCTGGATATGACTAGGGATGATCAAACTTTAGAAAAGTTCGGTTCGACCAGAACACCCGAATTTCCCAAAAGTCAGGTCCCATTGAAATCAATGGGACCTGAACTTCGGGAATCAAAAAACAATTTTGAAGCCCTAAAACCTAATAAATGCCCCTAAAAAGTGCCTAGGGTTCTGGGTCATGCCCCAGGGACTATGAATCAGGCAAAAAAAAGTTCTTAAAAATTGTCGTTTTTGATAGAGAGCCAATTATTGGAAAAAAAAATTTGATTTCTTTGGATTTAGTGTCTAGGGGGTCTAAAAAGTGATACCTGTGAAGTTTCAGCTCTGTAGCATGTCCAGAACCAGAATTATAGCATGCCAAACCTTCAAAAATGACTTTTTTGCTTAACCGCGCCTTTCTTTTGCTCCTAATCAACTGCACAGCCAATGTGTATGATGGGGACATAATGCAGTGCACTGGGAACAAGATTAGAGGTTTCTTTTTTAAAAAAAGCTGCTGTCTCTTTAAATGTGGATATAATTAACGGGTGTATTTCACAATGGGGCTATTATTAACCGCTTGCCGACCGCCGCAAGTAAATTTACTGCGGCGGTCAGCCCCTGCCAGGCAGAGTGACGTTAATTAACGTCACTAGCCTGGGAGGGTCTGGGGAGCGAGCGCGCGCCGCCGGAGGCGCGCTCCCGCGCGGTCACGGACCCCCCCGCGCGTGTGACCGGTGGACCCGATGTCCGCCGCTCACTCGGCGATCGCCGGGGGAGAGGGAGAAAGTCAGGCAGCTTGTGTAAACAAGCTGCCTGTCATTCTCCTCGGTGTTAAAACACTGATCAGACAGATCTACTATGTAGATCTGTTGATCAGTGTCCTTTCACCTCAAGCCACAGCCAATCACAGTAGAAAGCACGCCCCTAGGGACACACACAGCCCCTCCCTCCCAAATAAAGTTAACCCCTTCACTACCAGTGTATTTTTACAGTAACAGTGCATATATATAGCACTGATTACTGTAGAAATGTCACTGGTAACCCCAAAAGTGTCAAAAATTTCAGTCAAGGGTCCGATCTGTCCGCCGCAATGTCGCAGTACCGCAAAAAAAATCGCAGATCGCCGCCATTACGCGTTAAAAAAAAAACAACAAAAATGACAAAAATCTTTCCCTTTGTTAGTAAACGCGATAACTTTTGCGCAAACCAATAAAAATACGCTTTTTGCAATTTTTTTTACCAAACATAGGTAGGATAAAACAAATTGGCCGAAAATGTTAAAAAATTTTGATTTTTACATTTTTTTTTTGGGGAATTTCATATACAAAAATGTGAAAAATATTGTTATTTTTGCAAAATTTACGCTCTTTTTTTGTTTATAGCGCAAAAAGTAAAAATCGCACAGGTGATCAAATACCACCAAAAGAAAGCTCTGTTTGTGGGAAAAAAAGGACGTCAAATTCGTTTAGGTACAGCGTTGCACGACCGCGCAATTGTCCGTTAAAGTCACGCAGTGCCGAATCGCAAAATACCCCCTGGTCGTTTAGCAGGAAAATCCTCCGGGGCTTAAGTGGTTAACAAATGTTTTCAAGAAGTCAAAAGATGTATGTAGATGCACTTTATTTCATGTAAAATGGTGTTTGGTGCACTTTAATTTGAATTCTCACAAGAAACAGACATATATGCACAGATATATTGAGGGTTAGGGTTAGGGGTAGGGGCCACAATGTAGTGCACAGTGAACAAGATTAGAGATGTTTTGGATGAATACTGTTGTCTCTTGACTTTGAATAGAAGTAAAGGATGCTTAAAAATTGGGCCTTTGGTGGTGCCGACGATGCCTTGACACCATAATCCTATGAAAGTGCTGGTCATGAAGGAAATAATTGCCTTTGTAAGGAAAAAAATTGCAATGATATGCATCTGTGAAACAGGTGCGCAAAAATTGTTGTTTGGGTGTTGGCAGAGCCATACCAATGTAAGCCCAAAGAGCTGGTGTTGAAGTAGGCAAAAAAATTAAGAAGGTGTGTACCTGTGGATCAGGTGAGCAAACATTGTGTTTTGGGTGTTGGCGGAGCCTCCCCACCGTAAGCCCAAAGAGCTGGTTTTGAAGAAGGTATAGAAATTATTAAGGTGTGCACCTGTGGAACAGGTGCGCAAACATGGTATTTTTGGTGTTGGCAGATGTGTGTGACGCAGAGTAGCCTTTTGCAGTGGACTTAACGCTTACAACAAGAACAGGCTTTAAAGCCTGTAAGAATCCATCTTCTCTTATTTCCGGGTCCTTATTTCCTGTTTGCGTTCCACCGCTGAGCTAGGTGGGCCATGATGACGTCATACGCCGTGCGACTTTGAGCGTCATTCTCAAGCGCCGCTTGAGGCGCCTATTTAGAAGAGCGGTATGCATAGAACAAACCGTTCGTGCAACCGCTCACTACCGGCACCAACCCTACCTGATACAAGTCTTCACCCCTGCTGGGAGAACGCTGCTTCCTACCTATTTACTGACCGGATCCCAAACATCCTGCTTCCTTCAATGGAGCCTCACCAGGACGTCTCTCTAATGCAGCAACTCTTCCTATATGGATAAGTACCCCATAGGGGATCCCACCATTCCTGAGCTACTTCCTCTTATGAATTGCTGACCTGGTATGAGTTAATTCAGTTACATGTATGCTCTATCTCACACTGCAAGGAAGTATACACTATCTATTGTCTGTTGCTTTGCTTATATTGCATTCTGCTACTTGTTACTGGGCAAATCATACACTACTCATATACTAACCATTGTGCTACAGTCTACTGTGCTTTTTGCTTGCATATGTGTATTGCATGTCCAGGGACAGTTTCACCCACTATGATGAGTTAAGAGAGTTAAGTCGGGTGATTTAACATATCTCTGCAATACTACTGAGTGGATTTCTGCAGCTGTAGATCCAATCCCTCATTAAAAATAACCAGAGCGTTACAAAGCCTCAGTGACAAGTTAACGCCTGTTCTTGTTGTAAGCGTTAAGTCCACTGCAAAAGGCCTTGCTACTCTGCGTCACACACATCTGCTTTATTTAGCGACAACTTTGGGTCGCATAGCAGTGTGTGTCTTGCAAGTAATTTTCACATCGCACAGTTGATAATGCCTCAGTGACAAGTTATCAACTGTGCGATGTGAAAATCACCTGCAACACGCACACTGCTATGCGACCCAAAGTTGTCGCTAAATACAGCAGATGTGTGTATCGCTGAAATGTATTTTGCACAATAGCTGACTAGCAAGCACTTATACCTGCTGTAGATATATCAGCAGTGCAACATGCTCACTAGACGGAACCCTGACACTTAAAACTATCCCTACAAAAACTAGATTATTGAATCTAACTATAGTGGTATATAGTACCCTAACTACACTGCATATCCCTTTCCTCACACTAAAAGAACAGCTCCATACAGCAGAAGATCATTTCTAACTGTCACTGTCCCTTTAAATTTTTTTTTTTCTAACTCAAACAGCACAATCGCTGTATTTCTAACTACACTGACAATCTTTCTGTAAGCTGACTGCTCTTCTGCTGATCTGGAGCTTTACAAGCAAACGGCTATGCAGCAAACGTTGTTTAACACAGCAGGAGAAACAAAAATGCTTCCAGTCTCTTCCAAAGCCTCTGTATTACAGTGCTAGAGGTTAGGCGGGGCTATGTTATATACTGGGGGGCGTATTCACTCCTGATTGGCCTCTGGTCCCCGTAGTCACTCCAATCACGTTCCTAGCAGACTCCTGCCCCCTCATTGGCTTTTACTGATATTTCTGGGCCAATCACAGGCTTTTAAAGCCCACTTTCTGTCCCATTGCATTTTGGGCGGTTCGGGTGACCCGAATTCCGAACTTTTACCGCAAAAAGTTTGGAATTCGGCCGAATTTCGAACACCCAATGTTCGGGTCGAACCGATGGTTGACCCGAACCGTTCGATCATCCCTAGATATGACCAGCTCCACAAAATTCGGCCCCTCGTAAACCACTTCAATCAGCGGTTTGCAGCCTTTTTTACCCCCCAACAAGTTGTCTGCATTGATGAGTCCCTGATTACGTTTTCTGGCTGCCTTGCTTTCAAGCAGTTTCTCCCCAGCAAGCGTGCCAGATACGGGGTCAAGCTGTATAAGCTCTGTGACAGGGCCAGAGGCTATACAGTTAGTTTTCGTGTTTACCAGGGTAAAGATAGCACTGTGGAGCCCCCCAACTGCCCAGACTACATAGGGAGCAGCGGCAAGATTGTGAGGGACTTGGTGTCACCCTTATTCGGAAAAGGGTACCATTTGTACGTGGACAATTTTTATTCAAGCGTGCAACTTTTTAGTCACCTGCTCGAATTTCAAATTGGTGCATGTGGCACCATGTGACCTAATCGGCAGGGCTTCCCCCAACGGCTTGTAGAATCCCATCTTAGTCGGGGGGAGAGAGCCTTCTTGAAAACTGACAAATTGCTTGCAGTGAAGTGGAGGGATACATGGAATGATTTTATTCTGTCCTCCCTTCACGCCGACATGACGGTTTAAATTTCTACGGCAGCTGATGTTTTGGAGAAGCCCCTCTGTGTCCACAACTACAACCTTAATATGGGAGGGGTGGACCTCAACGACCAGCTTTTGTCGCCCATAAAGCCAGACGCTGGTACAAAAAAGTGTCTGTTTATTTATTCCAATTGGCTTTGCTGAACGCTTTTGTGCTATACAAAGCGTCAGGACGAAGTGGATCCTTCCTACAATTCCAGGTTGAGATCATCAGTGCCTACCTGTATCCAGGAGGTGCTCCTGCCCAACTTCCCCTACCAGATGCAGTGAGCCCGCTGCATGAGAGGCATTTTCGCATATTAGCATAGGGTACAGCACGGCACAGTCTAGGGCACACTTTTTCACACACGGTATCGAAAGATGTTAGATGGCTTTTGCATTTTGAGAGACCCTAACCTGGAACTGTTTTATATTACAGGTCAAAAAAGTATAAAAAAAAAAAACTTTTTTTTTTAAATTAAAAAGCCAAAATTAGTTGTTTTATTGAGTTAATTTTCTGTTCTTACTCTGCTTTTCTACTCTTTCGACTTTTACTGTACTTTATAATATACCGTTATACTGTAATGTTTTTTATTGTTATTGTTTTTCAATATTAACCACAGTTTTCTTTGCAGATACCACCATTCTACTGGGTCTCGAAAGATGTTCGATGGCTATCATCATTTTGAGAGACCCAAAGCTGGAACACAGTTAACTCTTACAGTTGAAGAAAAAAAAAGTGTAAAAAAAAAAAGTTACAAAAAAAGTTAAAGAAAAGTTACAAAAAAAGTATAAAAAAAACATAAAGTAAAAAAGCCAAAAATAGTTGTCGTTTGAGTTATTTTTCTGTTCTTACTCTGCTCTTCTACTTTTACTGTTTTTCATTGGTAACCATATTTTACTTTTCAGGTACCAATGTAATGTTTTATGTTTACTGTTCTATTAACCAGTTTGCCTTGCAGGTACACCCATCAGCTGCCACACTGATTTATATATATTCAGACACAAACAGCGTTTGCGCTCAGCATATATGGCAAAAAATAGGTATACATGGCTTTCATCATGTATACCCATCATTAGAGAAGTGGGTGGATATTTTGGGCGGTTAATGATGGGTATACTACACATTTTCTGGTGGAGATTTCTTCATCCACATCAATCGATGTGGATGAAGGAATCTGTTCGGTTCTCTTTTTTTTGTTCAGCCCACAGGCTGCATGAAAAAAATAAACCTACAATATATGCCAAACAAGGACCAGCAATGTACTGGTACGTTGCTGGACTTTGAGTGGTTATACCAGGATGATGCCTGAAGATTTAGGCATCATCTTGGTATTCTTTTTCACAGCCAGCGGTCAGCTTACATGTAAAAGCAATCCTAGTGGATAATTAGCTGCTAGACTGCTTTTACAAGCAGTGGTAGGGGACTCCCCCCTCCCACCGCCTTCCGTGTTTTTTCTCGGGCTCTCCTGTCCCACTGGGTAACCAGAGAGTGCAGTTCAATTATCTAACCATAGAGCTGATTGGAGACAAGAATGGCTCCAATCATCTCTATGGCCTAAGATACCGGAAGCTATGAGCATTTCATGACTTCGGTTTCGCAGAAATAAACAGCGTAATTAGGAATTTGGGAAAGCATTTTATCACACCAATCTTGGTGTGGTCAGATGCTTTAAGGGCAGAGGAGAGATCTAGAGTCTAAAAGACCCCCATTTTTTTTAAAAAGAGCACCTGTCACTACATATTGCTATCATAGGGGATATTTAAATTCACTGTGATAACAATAAAAATGATTTTAAAAAAATGAAAGGGAAGGTGTCAAAATAACATAAAAAAGCAGAATAAATAATAAAAAAAAAAAAAAAATTCAAGCACCCCTGTCCCCCCGTACTTGCGCACAAAGCCACACGAAAGGGTTGGTCTAGTGTCATATGTAAACAGCAATTGCAGCATGCATGTGAGATATCGCAGCGAACGCCAGGTCGAGGGTAAGTCCAAAGTGGTAACCAGTAAAGACTTTTAAAGGCTTTTAAAAATGAACGTAGTTTGTTTCCGCTGCAGGGGTGTGTGAAATTTTAAAGCATGTCATGTTTGGTATCTATGTACTCAGCATAAGATCATCTTTTAAATTTTTACCAAACAATTAGGTATTATATAGTGTATTTGTGTAATAATTTTTAAAAAAGTGTTTTTTTTTCCCAAAAATTGTGTTTGGAAAATCTGTGCGCATATACCGTGTGAGGAAAAAAATTGCAACATCCACCATTTTGGTCTGTAGAGTCTCTGCTTTAAAAAATTATAATGTTTGGGGGTTCAAAATAATTTTCTAGTAAAAAAAAAGTTTTTTTCATGTAAACAAAAAGTCACAGAAAAGGCTTGGTCTTCAAGTGGTTAGAAGAGTGGGCGATGTGTGGCTAAGATTGAGCATAAAATGCCAGGACAGCTCAAACACCCCCCAAATGACCCCTTTTTGGAAAGTAGACACCCAAAGCTATTTGCTGAGAGGCATGTTGAGTCCATAGAGTATTTTATATTTTGCCCTAAGTTTCGGGAAAAAGAACAATTAGTTTTTTTTTTACACAAAGTTGTCACTAAATGATATATTGCTCACACATGCCATGAATATATGTGAAATGACACTGCAAAATACATTCTGCTGCTTCTCCTGAGTACAGGGATACCACATGTGTGAGACTTTTTGGGAGCCTAGCTGTGTACAGGACCCCAAAACCCAATCACTGCCTTCAGGTTTTCTAATGGCGTAAATTGCTTATTTTACTTCCTCACTACCTGTGGAATAAGGGAATAATAACCGCGCTAAAGGAACAGATAAATTAGAACAGCAGCAACTTCAAGTGTGACCACACCCTAATAAATATTATACATATAAGTCGCGCTAAATATATTAGATGGAGATGTGAAGTCCATAAAAGTCCAAAATAATATTATTGATAAATTCCAGGACCAAGCTCCCTTAAGGGTATGTGCTTACCAGATGAAGGTAAGGAAAAGGCAGTCTCGCTGCGTAGAAACTTGTCACCTTGACAGTAGATCCAAGCTTCTATGATCGATCAACTCAGTGGACATGGGATCCACATATGAAGTTGTATCAAGCCTGTAGGGTAAACCAAGTGGCCAAAGACCGACCCCAAATTGAATCCAAGCCTGTGTGTATACGAATAACCAGGGGATCCGACCAGAGGTGTAGGTAACTGGGTCTCAGAAGTTTCAGCAATATAGGATATCACCACCATAAGAAGAAAGAAAGGGCTCCCATAGCGTAAAACCATAAAAACATTTTATTCCATATAAGCAAAAAAACTTACAAAGACCAGGAATGGGTGAGCAATGGAGGTTGCCGCCGGCCGGACGGCTCCGCTCGTCCGCACTCGTGGGTCGCAGTCAGATGACGTCAGTACGCCGTTGCCCTGACGACGTTTCGTCACAGATGACGTTATCAAAGGTGCGGACGGCGTACTGACGCCATCTATTTATAAGAAGAGAGGACTGGATGCCCGGAAGTGGGTGAAGACCGTTCCGCCATCATTGAAGAGGTAATCAGAACTATTACGATCATACATCCACCATCGGGCAAACAATTTAAACTAAGCTGTTCTACGCAGCTCAAATAACACCCATAGGGTTGTCAACCCGTACAAACAATACATTGGTGCAATACATATATAATAAACAATAATGTCAATCCCATAGAGAGGGCTGGCTGCAACGCCATCTAGTGGATATTTGATATATTAAATATGAAAGGTCCATATATATGATCTTATTCACATAGACCCCATCAAGACAACAACAATATTAACCTATTGAATATAATCAAAGGTTGCTGATATATGAAATAAAGTTATTCTGACAAACCGCTCTCAATCATTGTGTATATTGGGTCAAGAACCGGAACCAACTTAAAAGATTTTTTGGCCCCACCCTACATCAATAAATGTCACATATACCAGTTATATATTGGTGTTGTCCTGTTACAATCTCAAATGAAATTTGAATGATATACATATTTAAAATTTGTAAAATTATAATAAAAACAATATATGGTCAAGTGAACTTAATCCAAAATGTACAGGTGATATCATACATCTCCATCAGATGATGAAAATATATTAATAACAATGGAAATAAGGGCTTATATGACTGAATAACCGGATCAAACTAAGCATTATTTATGAACGCATTCACTTCTATATCCACATTCAGTCCAAACGGTACATAAGTTTTGACTCGGTGAATCCAGGTCATCTCTAATTTAGAGATGCCTCTAACTAGGGGTTCACCTCTCCAGTGTGGTGTGAATTTATCTATCCCTAAAAATAAAGTATTAGCGGGATTTTTACCATGGACAAGAGCGTAGTGTTTGGACACTGAGTGTTTAGGGAATCCCTTAAGGATATTGGATATGTGTTCATTGAGTCTCACTTGTAGCGGTCGTTTAGTTCGGCCTATGTATTGTAACCCGCATGGGCACTGGAGTAAATATACAATGCCAGTGCTCATGCAGGAAACAAATGGTCTAATGGCATGAACTCTACCTGTACTGGTAGAAGTGAATTCTTTAACTGTTCTACGCTTGTTAGAGCTAAAGGAACAAACCCGACATCTATTACATTTGTAGAATCCAGTCATTTGGCTTAAAAAGGTAGGTTTAGGAGCTGGTGATTCCAAAATGTTAGGTGCCACCTTGTCTCTCAAGGTGGGAGCCCCTCTAAACACCACACGTGGTCTATCTGGCAAAGTGCTGCCCAAGACAGGGTCATTCCCTAGAATGTGCCAATGGCGGCTAACAATGTTCTTAATACTCATATGCTGGCTAGAGAAAGAAGTGACAAAAGGCAGGCTGAATGATGAATCTTTAGGATCCACTTTTGGATTCCCACTCAGTAGTTGACTTCTGTCTATTTGACTAACCTCCGTCAGGGTCTCTCTAAGGAATCCCTCGTCATATCCCTTATCAAGAAATCTCCTAGTGAGGACACGAGCCTGAGTTTGGAAATCATGAAAGTCACTACAGTTGCGCCTAATGCGGAGGTATTGGCCTTTGGGTATGGCCCTCAGCCAAGGTGCATAATGGCAGCTATCGGTAGGAATATATGAATTCCTATCGGTTGCTTTAAAGTATGTGGACGTACAGAACTGTCCATCTTTGATGTTAATAGTAAGATCAAGAAAATTGATAGTAGACTGGCTGCATTCATAGTTTAACTGTATACCCCGATCATTGATGTTTAAATGATCTAGAAAGGATATCAAGTCACTGTAATGGCCATCCCAGAGGAGGAGCACGTCATCTATATACCTAGCCCAAAGGAGTATCTGCGGTCTACGATGGGCATAGATGACGCCCTCCTCCCACTGGGCCATAAACAGATTTGCAAGGGATGGGGCATATTTGGCACCCATGGCCACACCGGTGACCTGGCGATAGAATTGCCCGCTATACCAAAAATAATTATGGTGGGTTGCAAACTCCAATAACTCCATAATAAATGATATCTGGATAGCCGGCAAATCAGAATTCCTATTGAGAAACATATTAACCGCATTTAGCCCAACACTATGTGGAATGATTGTGTATAGGGAAGAGACATCAGCTGTGACCATCCAAAGATTATCAGTGGGGGTCACGTTGGTCAAAAGACCAATGACATGTCTCGTGTCTTTAATATAAGATGGTGTGTTTTGCACCAGTGGCTGCAGATAAGAGTCAATGTACTTCCCCACCCGGGACGTCACAGAGTCGATGCCACTGACAATGGGACGACCCGGGGGGGAAGTCAGACTCTTATGCAGCTTCGGTAGATAGTAAATAACCGGAGTGCGGGGGCATTTGGGGATCAAAAATGCCTTTTCTTTTTTATTGATTATATTTTGATTGAATCCTCTTTCTACAATACCCTCAAGAATCTTTTTATAGGAAACTTTGGGATCCCTAGATAGAGGGACATAGGTTAAGTTGTCACCTAAAATCCGATGCATCTCCCGGTTGTAATCGCTACGGTCAAGTACAGCGATCCCACCCCCCTTATCCGCTGGCCTAATGACCAGATCTTTATTGTCACAAAGGGAATCTAATCCCTTTTGTAGGTCGGCGGACAAAGAGGTTTTATGTGGTTTGACCCTATCCAGATCTCTAAGTAACACATCCCTAAATACCTTTAGTGATGGAGCTAAAGAACCAGGCGGGTTAAATAATGAGGCATTAGAAAGCCCTGAGTGTTGAATCTCAGAGCTAACTAAGCGATTTTCCTTAATAGGGTTACTCAATATGTATCTTTTTATATTGAGTTTTCTTACAAATTTATGGATATCCATGTACGTCTGGAACTTATCCAGACGTTTCGGAGGAGCATATTTCAAGCCTTTATCCAATAAAAGTTTCTCGGGTTCAGATAGTGCTACCTTACTCAGATTAAATATACCAGCCCCAGCTATGTTTTTACTTTTTTTAAGTTTGATGCGCCTGCCTCCTCGGTTTCCTCTTGTGGCTCGGCGGGGCGCTTGGTTCCCTGTGTGGCCCTGGGAAAACCCCACCCTGGATAGCTCTGATTGGTGGGTATCTGGGATGATGTATTATCTGACGTTATCTCCCTAAGGGGCTGAGAAGCACTTTGGTTGGGGGGAGGTAAGGTGTTATTAGGGCCCTCATTGTCCCTTAAAGGGTAAAATCTATTTTCCACTGGGACGTTATATTGATAGTTATCATGTCTATTATCAGGCCTACCCTGCCAATAAGGCTCCCTCAAAGAGCCCCTAAAAGGCCCTGTGGGCGGATCATACCAACGTCTATCAGGTCTAGGGGGGCTCTGATCATATCTCCCATATGAGTGGCGTTGGTGGCCATAGTCAGGACCCTGATCCCTATAGTGATAGGATGGTTCAGGGTAATTATAGGGCCCCTTTCTCCATTGCGGAGTGTTGGGATAACCAGATGAATGGGACCACTTTTCTGGGACAATTCTCCACTACCTGTCACAGTTTCGGAGGCCCTGAAATGCCAAGATAGCACAAAACCCCCCCAAATTACCCCTTTTAGAAAAGTAGACACCCCAGGGTGTTTGCTAAGACGCATGGTGAGTATTTTGCAGCTCTCATTTATGTTGGAAAATGAAGAAAATAAAGGAAAATGCATTTATTTTTCTCTTTTTTCCAATTTTAAAACTTTGTGACAAAAAGTGAGATCTGCAAAACACTCAACATGCCTCTCTGCAAAAAGCTTAGGGTGTCTACTTTACAAAAATGGGTCATTTGGGGGGGGGGTTGTGCTTTCTTGGCATTTCATGGCCTCTGAAACTGTGATAGGTAGTGAGAAGTGAAATCAACAATTCACGCCCTTGGAAAGCCTGAAGGTGGTGATTGGTTTTCGGGGTCCTGTACGCGGCTAGACAGCCAAAAAGTCTCACACATGGGGTATCCCCATACTCAGGAGAAGCAGCAGAATGTATTTTGGGGTGTCATTTCACATATACCCATGTCATGTGTGAGCAATTTATCTTTTAGTGACAACTTTGTGTTAAAAAAATGTAATTTTCCCAAAACGTGTGGCAAAATATGTGAGAAAAATATCATTTAGTGACAACTTTATGTAAAAAAAATAATAATAATAATAATAATAATAATTTTCCCAAAACTGGACTCACCATGCCTCTCAGCAAATAGCTTGGAGTGTCTACTTTGCAAAATGGGGTCATTTGGGGGGGGGGGTTTGTGCTATCTTGACATTTCAGAGCCTCCGAAACCGTGAAAGGTAGTGAGAAAGTGCAATGAGCAATTTACGCACTTTGAAATTCTGATGGTCGAGATTGGTTTTCAGGGTCCCGTACACAGCTAGGCTCCCAAAAAAGTCTCACACATGTGGTATCAGGAGAAGCAGCAGAATGTATTTTGGGGTGTCATTTCACATATACCCATGTCATGTGTGAGCAATTTATCTTTTAGTGACAACTTTGTGTTAAAAAAAATGTAATTTTCCCAAAACTTGTGGCAAAATATAAAATATTCCATAGACTCAACATGCCCCTCAGCAAATAGCTTGGGGTGTCTACTTTCCAAAATGGGGTCATTTGGGGGGCTTTGTGCTATCTTGACATTTCAGGGCCTCCGAAACCGTGATAGGTAGTGAGAAAGTGCAATGAGCAATTTACGCCCTTTGAAATGCTGAAGGTGGTGATTGGTTTTCGGGATCCCGTACACAGCTAGGCTCCCAAAAAGTCTCACACATGTGGTATAGATAGATAGATAGATAGATAGATAGATAGATAGATAGATAGATAGATAGATAGATAGATAGATAGATAGATAGATAGATAGATAGATAGATAGATAGATAGATAGATAGATAGATAGATAGATAGATAGATAGATAGATAGATAGATAGATAGATAGATTTTATATATTAGTCATTTCAAAGTTTTAGTAATACTGACTCACTACACATGTAACTTGAACACCTACACATTCATCGCATTGGTGAGGTTTGAATGAGGTGATTTCAAGCCTCACCTCCAATGCAGGTTAGAAGGATAAAGAAGTGAATTATTAAAGACCCGCTTCTGGGCACAGAGGTGAGGCTTGAAATCGTCTCAAAGCGCTGCTGCTTTCTTCTGGTGTGGCCACTAGTGTTGCAACTTTTTCTTCAAACCAAACCTAAACATTTTAGAGCCATGGTGAACAGTGGGTATAGCTAAATTGCGTTACCAATGGATAGAAGCGTAGGTGGGGGTTGACATTCATTAGAACCGATCGGCTGTATTTTATTCCTGCAGCAGTTGAAATCCGGCTTCTCTCCTCTCCTTCCTGCCGGCATTCAGCTCTGCAGGAGGAAA
Organism: Pelophylax lessonae; assembly: GCF_965119305.1. Classification (NCBI taxonomy): domain Eukaryota; kingdom Metazoa; phylum Chordata; class Amphibia; order Anura; family Ranidae; genus Pelophylax; species Pelophylax lessonae. The sequence continues at coordinate 635,309,495 of NC_138769.1, read as the reverse complement.
ATACAGCCGATCAGTTCTAGAGAATGCCATCTCTCCTGTCCAGGATTTTTGTCTACACAAGCGAAGGGGCATTTTGCTGCCCCACCGTCTTCCAGCCATCTCCCTCCCCTCCACAATGCAACCCCCCCATCTCCACTGTCATCATCGTCCTCATCATCACTTTACTCACTTTCCCCATTATGTTACATTAACCCTGTCATCTCTCTCTCTTTGTCATCCATTGATCATTATCTCCTTCATTTTCCTTTATTATTCTAATTATTATCCTCTATACTGTCATCACTATCCTCGCCATCTCATCTTTATTATCATCATCCTCTTTTTTTTTTTTTTATGTATTTATTGTTTTCAAAAAAGAAGAGGAAACATACAAATAAAAGTATCAATTTTTTAGTAGTATAACTTATCCCTTCCCTTGTTTTTCTCCCTATTTGCCCCCCCCCTTCTCCATATTAATTGTATTTCTCTTTTTCTCCACTCCATTTAGTGTACTCTCTTGTTGTCTTGAACTCCTTCCAATTTTCCCACATGTCACCCTATTCCTCTATATCATCTTCTTCCCATTCCCTTAGATATTCCAGTGTTCTTATTCTTTCTACTCTTTGTACCCAATCTCCCATAGTCGGGACCTCTTCCTTTTGCCAAAATAACGGGATTAATCCTTTTGCTGCATTCATCAGGTGGGGTATTAGTGTTACTTTATATTGCCTAACGGAATTTTTGATACCATGGAACAGGCAATACCAGGAATCTTCTGGGGATTTCTATTTTTGTGATTTTTTTAATTAGTCCCAGGATTTCCTTCCAGTACTTTTTAATTTTTGGGCAATCCCACCAAAGGTGGGCCATTGTACCTACTTCTAGACAACCCCTCCAACAGTTTTTTGATTTTTCTTTTTGGTAATTATGAGCTTTGTCGGGGGTAATACCATCTTGCAATACATTTATAATTCATTTCAACTGTGTTTATATCTACTGTGGAACTATGTATTAGTTTTAAACTTTTTCCCAAGTCAAAATCCTTATTTCGTGTTGCCAAATCCCTCTCCCATTTGTTGATGAATGGCGGGACCGCCAGTCCTGTCAGATCCACCAGAATTTTATATATATTTGATATTTTATTTTCATATTTCTCTGAGGAGCAGATCTGCACGAAAGGGAGCAGATCTTCTCCCCTTCTCAGTGTTTTTGGCAGAGAAGCCACAAAATGTTTCAGCTGACAATACAGAGTCTCCAATTTTTTTTTTTTTTGTTTTAATACCTCAAGTGTGTGTATTTGCTCATTGTCCATGATATCCCTCAAACGTGCATCCTCATCTCCTATCCACTTTCCTCCCATTTTTTCTTGTCCTGGTGGGAAAAACATAGTGTATTTTAAAGGAATTAATGGTGAATTGTATTGCCATTTATAATTTAATTTTTAATATAATTTTCTTTATAGAGTCTTTCGGGTTTTTTTGTTAGGGTGATTCCTAAATATTTTAGTCCTAGTTTTTTCCAGGTAAAGGGGAATTCCAGTTTTAGTTTATCTTCTTCTTGTTTTTTTACATTAATATTTAGTATCTCTGATTTAGCAGGGTTCATTTTTAAATGAGATAATTCTCCATATATTTTCAAACTATCTAGTACATTTGGTAGGGTTATCCTTGGTCTGGAGATGTACAGCAACAGGTCGTCCGCGAATGCTGCAATCTTATGCTCCACATCCCCCACCTCTATTCCTTTCACGTCTGGGTTCTTCCTAATTGTCGCTAAGAGAGGTTCTAATGAAAGAACAAACAATTACGGGGACGAAGGGCATCCTTGCCTTGTTCCGTTAGACATCCCAAATGGCTCCGAGTGGACCCCGTTTACTCTCACCTTAGCGGTGGGCTGGCCATAGAGTGTTTTTTTCCATGCCATCATTTTTCTTCCAATTCCTAGTTCCTCCAAGGTACCCATCATGAAGTCCCAGCTGACCCTTTTGAATGCTTTCTCAGCATCTATCAACATAATCAGCCCTTGGGATCCACTCTTAGCCATCCGCTGCATTAACAGAATTGTTCTTACACCGTTATCTCTGCCCTGTCTCCCGGGTATGAATCCTGCTTGATCCTTATGGACCCATTCTTCCATTAAATTTTTCATTCTGGTTGCCAACACTTTTGCAAAGAGTTTTGTATTAATATTTAAAAGCGAAATCGGTCTATAGCTTGAACATACAGTCGCATCTTTTCCTTCTTTCAGGATTACCGTAATTAATGCCAAGAGGGCTTCCTTACTTATACCATATTCTTGCCCTAAGCCATTGAAGTAATCTTTTAATTTGGGTATTAACAGGTCCTTGTGTCTTTTAGACAAAAGATCATCATCCTCATCTTTACCCTCTACTGTCATCTTCAGGATCATTATCATCCTCATCCCCCTTTATCAACCTTATTAGTATCCTCTTTATGGTCATCACTTTCCTCTGCATCGTTATACTCATCCTCATCTTTATTATCCCTATTATTATTATCAATGTTTTCATCATCCTCATCTGTATCATCCTCATAATCATTTTTCTCAGTTTCTTCATTACTTTATATTATCATTGTCATTTCTTTATCATCATCCTCATCACTCTCCTTAAAGTGTATCCTCTTGTAATCCTCTTTGCTGTCATCACTATCCCCCCATCATCCTTATCATTATTATCATCCTCACCTATATTTACTCTCTACTGTCATCATTATGATCACCATCATCATCAAACCCCCCCCCCCCCCCTTATCATGTTATCTTTATTCTCTATACTGTCATCACCATCTTCAGCATTATTATACTCATCCTCATTTTTATCCTCTCTACTGTTATCACCTACATCATCATTATCAAAGGATCGATCATCCTTTTGGAAGTCCATTCAACAGTGGGGGATCCATTTGTAAACTAGGAAAATTAGGAGAGCCTATCCCAAATCTTACCTGAAGTTCCTGCACTACCTATGGCCACTTCGGGGGCGACTTCAATAAACATCTGTGCTTGAACCTGCACAGATGTCTTTCAAGTCGCCCCCGAAGTCGGACTGAAATGCGCCTTTTAAATTGTGTGAGTTCAGATGAAGTTGCACGGTTTCAAAGCTGCGTTCAGTGTGAACGAGGGCTAATACACCTAAATGCACACAAGCCCTCACAAATGCTCTGAGCTGCAGTGTATAGATGTGAACGGGCCACGTTGTAGTGAACAGGATTACTACATCCATGCAGTAAAATAAATGGGCCCCAATCAGTTCTTGCTGTAGGATGTTTTTTCCCATACAAACCATTCTAGTTTATAAATATTCTGTGGTTGTCTTGCATGCTATTAAACCCTTATGGTTAATGAATGACAATAATGTCATGTTCATATGGCGGCAGGTGTGAGTGGAATTTCAATAACTGAAGGCATGAATGCTTGAGAAGAATGCAGATCACAGAGACAGGTGCTACCTGGAGTTACAGGGGTGTGTGAAAGTGTTTGGGTGAAGATTTAGTGCCGGTTCACATATATGCGATGCGGGAACCCTGCGAACCCACTGTGGGTTCCCACATCGCATTCAAATCGCAGGCAGTTCACACTGCCATATGCGAATCGCAGGGGGTGTCAATACAAAGTTAACGACACCCCCAGATCAGTTTGCATATCGCAGTGTGAACTGTCAGTTTGGACATAAATCGGATCGCATAGGTGTGAACCACAATGCGATCCGATTCTGCTGCAGACCCAAAAAGGGTCCTGTGCGTGTTGTGTCCAAATCTGATGCAAATTTAGCTATACAAATTGTATGGCTGAATTTGCATTGCACAGACATCACATGTGATTTTCAGAGTAGTGCGCTCCGAATCACATGCGATGTCTAACATCACACTGTTGTTAACCGGGGCGTACAGCTGAAATAGCATAATCCTAATAGGTACTGTAGGCCTCCACTTCTGTTAGCCCCCGTTCACATTGAAAGCAATTTTGAAATCATGAAACTTGATCTGCACTTTATGCACCGATGTCTATTGAAATCGCCCCTGAAGTTGACAAAAGTGGTGCAGAAACAATTGGGACGCTCCCATTGCCAGTCGAGGTAGAGCGAGTCTCCAGTTTTAAGTTCCTGGGAGTTCACATCTCTGAGGATCTGTCCTGGCAGCAGAACACGTCAGCTCTGGTAAAAAAAGCACAACAACGTCTGTATTTTTTGAGAAGTCTCAAGAAATCTCATTTATCCCCGGGGATTTTAACGAGCTTCTACTGCTGCATCATTGAGAGCATCCTGACCTACTCCATCCAGTGGCGGCTGGTGCTCAAAATTTTTGGGGGGGGCGCAAAAAGAAAAATGTAATAGGTATTGCTTCGCGTCAAAAAACGCAGTAAAAAATTGCGTGACTTTGAAGTCATGGTACAGGCATGGCACAGGTGATGGTATAGGCATGGCATAGGTGATGGTACAGGCATGGCACAGGTGATGGTACAGGCATGGCATAGGTGATGGTACAGGCATGGCACAGGTGATGGTATAGGCATGGCACAGATATGGTATAGGCATGTCACAGGTCATGGTACAGGAGATGGTATATGCCCCCTTTCAATGCAGTGACCAGCGTACATGCCCCCTTTCAATGCAGAGACCAGTGTACATGCCCCCTTCAATGCAGAGTTCAGCGTGCGTGCTCCCTTCAATGCAATGAACATTGTGCTGTGCCCCCTTCAATGCAATAAACACTGTGCTATGCCCCCTTCAATGCAATAAACACTGTGCTGTGCCCCCACAATGCAGAGTTCAGCGTGCATGCCCCCTTCAATGCAACTGTGCTGTGCCCCCTTCAATGCAATGAACAATGTGCTGTGCCCCCTTCAATGCAATAAACACTGTGCTGTGCCCCCTTCAATGCAATAAACACTGTGCTATGCCCCCTTCAATGCAATAAACACTGTGCTGTGCCCCCACAATGCAGAGTTCAGCGTGCATGCCCCCTTCAATGCAACTGTGCTGTGCCCCCTTCAATGCAATGAACAATGTGCTGTGCCCCCTTCAATGCAATAAACACTGTGCTGTGCCCCCTTCAATGCAATAAACACTGTGCTATGCCCCCTTCAATGCAATGAACACTGTGCTGTGCCCCAACAATTCAGAGTTCAGCGTGCATGCCCCCTTCAATGCAACACTGTGCTGTGCCCCCTTCAATGCAATAAACACTGTGCTGTGCCCCCCTTCAATGCAATAAACACTGTGCTGTGCCCCCTTCAATGCAATAAACACTGTGCTGTGCCCCCTTCAATGCAATGAACACTGTGCTGTGCCCCCACAATGCAATGAACACTGTGCTGTGCCCCCTTCAATGCAATAAACACTGTGCTGTGCCCCCTTCAATGCAATAAACACTGTGCTGTGCCCCCTTCAATGCAATAAACACTGTGCCCCCTTCAATGCAATGAACTCTGTGCTGTGCCCCAACAATGCAGAGTTCAGCGTGCATGCCCCCTTCAATGCAACTGTGCTGTGCCCCCTTCAATGCAATGAACACTGTGCTGTGCCCCCACAATGCAGAGTTCAGCGTGCATGCCCCCTTCAATGCAACTGTGCTGTGCCCCCTTCAATGCAATAAACACTGTGCAGAGTTCAGCGTGCGTGCCCCCTTCAATGCAACTGTTCCGTGCCCCCATTAATGCAGAGTTCAGCGTGCGAGCCCCTTTCAATGCAGAGCGCCACAGCATTGTCCCCAATCACTGCAGAGCGCCACAGCATTGTCCCCAATGATTGCAGAGCGCCACAGCATTGTCCCCCAATGATTGCAGAGCGCCAGCATTGTCCCCCAATGATTGCAGAGCGCCACAGCTTTGTCCCCCAATGATTGCAGAGCGCCACAGCATTGTCCCCCAATGATTGCAGAGCGCCACAGCATTGTCCCCCAATGATTGCAGAGCGCCACAGCATTGTCCCCCAATGATTGCAGAGTGCCACAGCATTGTCCCCCAATGATTGCAGAGCACCACAGCATTGTCCCCCAATGATTGCAGAGCGCCACAGCATTGTCCCCCAATGATTGCAGAGCGCCACAGCATTGTCCCCCAATGATTGCAGAGTGCCACAGCATTGTCCCCCAATGATTGCAGAGTGCCACAGCTTTGTCCCCCAATGATTGCAGAGTGCCACAGCTTTGTCCCCCAATGATTGCAGAGCGCCACAGCATTGTCCCCCAATGATTGCAGAGTGCCAGCATTGCCCCCCAATGATTGCAGAGTGCCACAGCATTGTCCCCCAATGATTGCAGAGTGCCACAGCATTGTCCCCCAATGATTGCAGAGCGCCAGCATTGTCCCCCAATGATTGCAGAGCGCCACAGCATTGTCCCCCAATGATTGCAGAGCGCCACAGCATTGTCCCCCAATGATTGCAGAGCGCCACAGCATTGTCTCCCAATGATTGCAGAGCGCCACAGCATTGTCCCCCAATGATTGCAGAGTGCCACAGCTTTGTCCCCCAATGATTGCAGAGCGCCACAGCATTGTACCCCAATGATTGCAGAGTGCCGCAGCATTGTCCCCCAATGATTGCAGAGCGCCACAGCATTGTCCCCCAATGATTGCAGAGCGCCACAGCATTGTCCCCCAATGATTGCAGAGCGCCACAGCTTTGTCCCCCAATGATTGCAGAGCGCCAGCATTGTCCCCCAATGATTGCAGAGCGCCAGCATTGTCCCCCAATGATTGCAGAGTGCCCACAGCATTGTACCCCAATGATTGCAAAGTGCCAGCATTGTACCCCAATGATTGCAGAGCGCCAGCATTGTCCCCCAATGATTGCAGAGTGTCAGCGTGCGTGCTCCGTTCAAACTTACCTGGCAGCGGCGCGGCTCAGCTTCTTCCTCCTCTTCTGCGGCGGGTCCTTCTCCCTCCTTGTCTCGGCGGCGGGAACCGGCGGGCGGCCTCTTTTCTTCTCTGAGCGGCGGTGACGGTGAGTGACTGACGCACGCACCGGCACCGCCCCCATTGCGACGTCAGCGATATCCTGGATGATGATTGGTCCAGGCTGTAGACTGGACCAATCACAGCCAGGATATCAGAAAGTGGGGGTGTCCAACCGCAAAGACTTGCGCCCAGGATACCCCCCTACCCCCCCCCAGAAGGCAGCCAATCGGCGCCTCTTCTGGGACGTAACCCCACCCCCCCCCAGCCACCAGTTCCTTGGGTTCAGGCCGGCGAACCCAATTTTTTTTTTTGAACAACTTTATTTGTTCATTTTGTTTTTTTTTTTGTTTTTTTTTTTCTTTTTTTTTCTTTTTTTTTTAGGGGTAGGGGGGCGGCGCCCTGGCGCCCCCTATGCACGGGCCGCCACTGACTCCATCACTGTATGGTACGGAGGCTCCACTGTGAGTGAACGCAAAGCACTGCAAAGGGTGGTAAAAACCGCTCAACGCATCACTGGCACTCAACTACCTGCCATTGAGCACCTTCACCACAGCAGATGTTTGCGCAGAGCTCACAACATCATCAAGGATTCTTCGCATCCCAGTCATAAACTGTTTACCTCCTTCCATCAGGAAGGAGATACAGAAACTTGCGCACTAGAACCAGCAGGTTCAGGGACAGTTTTTTTCCATCCACCATCATACTACTGAACTCAACATTACACCGCTAATCATTACAAAACAAACACAAACAAAAGACTGTATGTAACCTCTGTACTATACATGTACATGCTACATAGTATATCTTTCACTCCTCAGTACATCTGCACTATTTATATCTGTATATATCTTTATCATTACTGTACATTTTGCCCAATATTTCACATTAATTTGTGTATATAATGCATGTGTATGTATTTATATATATATATATATATATATATATATATATAGTGTATATATATTTTTAAATTATGCTAGATGGTTATCTGCACTGTAAATATGCTAGATATTTATCTGCACTTTTGCACGATTGCTACATTTTGCACTTCTGGTAGATGCCAAACTGCATCTCGTTGCTGTGTACCTGTACTATGCAATGACAATAAAGTTGTATCTATCTATCTATCTATCTATCTATCTATCTATCTATCTATCTATCTATCTATCTATCTATCTATCTATCTATCTATCTATCTATCTATCTATCAGGATACCGCTACCCATCAGAAAATTCAACGGAAGTGACGTTGCGAACAAAATTGCTTATTGCGCATGCGATATGCGTTCCAACATGGCCGCTATGCATTTCAATAGGTTTCCTAATCTGACAGAAGTAGAGGGCAGCGGACATCTTCTTCTTACACCCAAGCAGGTCTTCAATCGCATACTTTTTGTAGTAGTTACAGTGCATTGCAAAAGTATTCGGCCCCCTTGAACTTTGCGACCTTTTGCCACATTTCAGGCTTCAAACATAAAGATATAAAATTTTAATTTTTTGTGAAGAATCAACAACAAGTGGGACACAATCATGAAGTGGAACAAAATGTATTGGATATTTCAAACTTTTTTAACAAATAAAAAACTGAAAAATTGGGCGTGCAAAATTATTCTGCCCCCTTAGGTTAATACTTTGTAGCGCCACCTTTTGCTGCGATTACAGCTGTAAGTCGCTTGGGGTATGTCTCTATCAGTTTTGCACATCGAGAGACTGAAATTTTTGCCCATTCCTCCTTGCAAAACAGCTCGAGCTCAGTTAGGTTGGATGCAGAGTGTTTGTGAACAGCAGTTTTAAGTTCTTTCCACAGATTCTCGATTGGATTCAGGTCTGGACTTTGACTTGGCCATTCTAACACCTTGATATGTTTATTTGTGAACCATTCCATTGTAGATTTTGCTTTATGTTTTGGATCATTGTCTTGTTGGAAGACAAATCTCCGTCCCAGTCTGAGGTCTTTTGCAGACTCCATCAGGTTTTCTTCCAGAATGGTTCTGTATTTGGCTCCATCCATCTTCCCATCAATTTTAACCATATTCCCTGTCCCTGCTGAAGAAAAGCAGGCCCAAACCATGATGCTGCCACCACAATGTTTGACAGTGGGGATGTTGTGTTCAGGGTGATGAGCTGTGTTGCTTTTACGCCAAACATAACGTTTTGCATTGTTGCCAAAAAGTTCGATTTTGGTTTCATCTGACCAGAGCACCTTCTTCCACATGTTTGGTGTGTCTCCCAGGTGGCTTGTGGCAAACTTTAAACGACACTTTTTATGGATATCTTTAAGAAATGGCTTTCTTCTTGCCACTCTTCCATAAAGGCCAGATTTGTGCAGTATACGACTGATTGTTGTCCTATGGACAGAGTCTCCCACCTCAGCTGTAGATCTCTGCAGTTCATCCAGAGTGATCATGGGCCTCTTGGCTGCATCTCTGATCAGTCTTCTCCTTGTATGAGCTGAAAGTTTAGAGGGACGGCCAGGTCTTTGTAAATTTGCAGTGGTCTGATACTCCTTCCATTTCAATATTATCGCTTGCACAGTGCCCCTTGGGATGTTTAAAGCTTGGGAAATCTTTTTGTATCCAAATCCGGCTTTAAACTTCTCCACAACAGCATCTCGGACCTGCCTGGTGTGTTCCTTGTTCTTCATGATGCTCTCTGCGCTTTAAACAGACCTCTGAGACTATCACAGTGCAGGTGCATTTATACAAAGACTTGATTACACACAGGTGGATTCTATTTATCATCCTTAGTCATTTAGGTCAACATTGGATCATTCAGAGATTCTCACTGAACTTCTGGAGAGAGTTTGCTGCACTGAAAGTAGAGGGGCTGAATAATTTTGCACGCCCAATTTTTCAGTTTTTTTATTTGTTAACAAAGTTTGAAATATCCAATAAATTTCGTTCCACTTCATGATTGTGTCCCACTTGTTGTTGATTCTTCACAAAAAATTACAGTTTTATATCTTTATGTTTGAAACCTGAAATGTGGCAAAAGTTTGAAAAGTTCAAGGGGGCTGAATACTTTCGCAATGCACTGTAACTCACCTTATATACTAAAATAGACTATTTCACAGTGACCGAGTGAAACAGTCTATTTCACCATATAATCAGTTTGGCGCTGAGCAGTGCGGGGTGTACCAAGATGGCCATTGCCACCTTCTGTCTGCAGGCTTGTCACTGTATTTACTAGAATACTATCATAATAAAAATATATTAATGTATTTAATTATATAAGGAGAGTTTACTGCTAAATTAACAGTGAAATTGAAGACTTTCCAGGGTGAAGAAGATGTCCACTAATGCCTTTGTGTCCTGTCAGATTAGGAAACCTATTGGAACGCATAGCGGCCATGTTGGAACGCATGGAACATGCGCAGAAACCATTTTTTCTTCAGAATGTCACTTCCGTTACATTTTCTGATGGGTAGCGGTATACTGACAGGACACCGGCATGTCAAATTGCGCTGATGTGAACGGGGGCTTAAGGAAGGTTATCTCAATTGGACATGGATAGCTTCCTTTATCTCTTTCTTTACAGCCACATGTCTTCTGTCTAATAAAGAACCCAATGACTAACCATAAGTATAGCACTGGTGTCACACTGGCAGGCTGGGGTTCCAGCCAGGGCAGCTAATTTGTTGGCCAAGGGCTATAGCATTAACCGCTTGCCGACTGCCCACGGCAGATATACTGCGGCAGGGTGGCTCAGCTGCGCAAAATCACGTAGATCATGTTTAGATCATCAATTAATTAAAGTGAAATTATATTCCCACTAGCCGCGCATTAACCCAAAACAAACATATTAAAATATAAATTAATCAGTGTCATGAATATCTAAATATGTATAAATGAACAAAAGTCCAAAAATGTGCACTGCTATAAATCAATTAATTAGTGCCAAAGAGTCCACAGTGTAATCAGGGAATTAAGTGATCTTTGGTGTTAAAATCCCGTGCTAATGGGTCACCGCAAAATTCACCACCGTTGTGATTCCACATCCTTCAGCTAGGCAACTCACCCAATACTAATGCCCACCATCTTCATGGTTAGGGCCCAAAGCTCATAATAAATCAATGTAGCAAAATCAAGGAATCCTCCTCAGACTGCTCCTGCCTGTCACCTCTTCCTCTCTCACATGTATATGGAAGGAGAAAAAGAGTCCACTAGTGCAATAAAGTTTGACCTTTTTTAATAAAAATCAAGCCCAATATAATTGCACTCACATAGGATAAAACAGTATTAGCGCATATAGTTATCTAGAGGGTCCGAGGTATTCCTTCAGTCCTTACCACCTCCATGGTGGAGCAACTGACCTTCGGAAAGTACCTTCGCTCACCCAATCACTATCTTCCGGTATGCGATGTAGCCGCACCCTGACACGTGTTTCATCACATCCGACTTTGTCAAAGGAGGGTACGAAAATTGTACAAGAATGGTACACATTAAGCAAAAATAGTTAGTTCTGTTCCTGTCCAAGAAAAAATTTGGAGCTTGTCCCTTCGGGAATTTTCGTTCAAAAGGTCAGGATCGGCTGTAGAAAGTTGTGTACACACTATACGAAAATTGTATGAAAGTTCTTGGATGAAAATTCTCGCCTGATTTCATTATAGTGTGTATGAGCCATTAGGCAGGTTCCCAATTTAAAGGTGGGCCTTTACTGTGTGCAGTAACAAAGTGTAGAGCTCCTCTGAAAAACAACTTGTCCCATGTCACTACACACTGTAACTTGTATGTTGCATTAGGGATGGATGTGCTGATCTGTTACCTCACTCCTGATGACAGGATGGGGTGCCACTGAGCATGCAGTGCAGACCTAGCCAGAGCTTCGGCCCCCTTCCTACCAGAAGACCTGTCACCTCTCTAGGTACCATGCCTAACAACTTGTTGCTTGTAAATTCTTCCTTTGCTTGGTTACCTATAGCAACTACACTCCTCCACTTGTGTCCTGCCGGGGTACCCTTGTAGTAATGGTGCTTCATAACCAATATTACATTTACAGACCCCGGTTCTTTTGATATGCCAAAAACAGCATACACCCCTGGAATAACTTCAGACCAGGCTTAGAGAGGTTCATGTAACTTTTACTGTTACATGGGAGTGAAGTCCTCCCATTCTACCAGGTGACCAATTTCAACATTTTATCTAGATGGTACAAAACACCAGAAATTCTCAGAAGAATTTTTCCTAAAGCTTCTAAAACCTGCTGGAGGTTCAGTTTAAAGCAGAATTCCATGTGACAACACTAAAGAATGTACACTTTGCTACAATGTAAAGTAGCGAGTGTACAGCTTGTATAACAGTGTAAATTTTTTGTCCTCTCAAAATAATTCAACACACAGCAGTTAATGTCTAAAACTCTGGAATCAAAAATGAGTACACCCCTAAGTGAAGATGTCCAAATTGGGCCCAAAGTGTCAACATTTTTGTGGCCACCATTATTTTCCAGCACTAACTTAACCCTCTTGGACATGGAGCTCACCAGAGCTCCACAGGTTGCCACTGGAGTCCTCCTCCACTCCTCCATGACGACATCACAGAGCTGGTGGATGTTAGAGACCTTGCGCTCCTCCACCTTCCCTTTGAGGATGCCCCACAGATGCTCAATAGGGTTTAGGTTTGGAGACATGCTTGGCCAGTCCATCGCCTTTACCCTCAACTTCTTTAGCAAGGCAGTGGTCGTCTTGGAGTTGTTTGGGATCCTTATCATGTTGGATTACTGCCCTGCGGCCCAGTCTCCGAAGGGATGGGATCATGCTCTGCTTCAATATGTCACATTACATGTTGGCATTCATGGTTCCCTCAATGAACTGTAGCTCCCCAGTGCCGGCAGCACTCATGCAGCCCCAGACCATGACACTCCCACCACCATGCTTGACTGTAGGCAAGACACACTTGTCTTTGTACTCCTCACCTGGTTGCCGCCACACACGCTTGACACCATCTGAACCAAATAAGTTTATCTTGGTCTCATCAGACCACAGGACATGGTTCCAGTAATCCATGTCCTTAGTTTGCTTGTCTTCAGCAAACTGTTTGCAGCCTTTCTTGTGCATCATCTTTAGAAGAGACTTCCTTCTGGGATGACAGCCATGCAGACCAATTTGATACAGTGTGCGGCATATAGCCTGAGCACTGACAGTCTGACCCCCCACCCCTTCAACCTCTGCAGCAATGCTGGCAGCACACAAATGTCTATTTCCCAAAGACAACCTCTGGCTATGATGCTGAGCACGTGCACTCCACTTCTTTAGTCAACCATAGCGAGGCCTGTTCTGAGTGGAACCTGTCCTGTTTAACCGCTGTATGGTCTTAGCCACCAGGCTGCAGCTCAGTTTCAGGGTCTTGGCAATCTTCTTATAGCCTAGGCCATCTTTATGTAGAGCAACAAATCTTTTTTTCAGATCCTCAGAGAGTTCTTTGCCATGAGGTGCCATGTTGAATTTCCAGTGACCAGTATGAGAGAGTGAGAGCGATAACACCAAATTTAACACACAAGTTCCCCATTCACACCTGAGACCTTGTAACACTAACAAGTCACATGACACGGGGAGGGAAAATGGCTAATTCGGCCCAATTTGGACATTTTCACTTTGTTGCCAGTGGTTTAGACATTAATGGCTGCGTGTTGAGTTATTTTGAGGGTACAGCAAGTTTTCACTGTTATACAAGCTGTACACTCACTACTTTACATTGTAGCAAAGTGTAATCTCTTCAGTGGTGTCACATAAAAAGATATAATAAAATATTTACAAATATGTGACGGGTGTACTCACCTTTGTGAGATACTGTATATTTTTATAGTTACATTGGTCCAGCTTGGAGCAATGCAACTATGTGCATACCATACCTGTGGGATCACACTGGAAGCTGGAAATCACTGTAGCAGGCACTGCTACTCCAGTGATCTCTACTAGCTTCCTGGTCCAATGCTTGGCACCATTAAGAGGTGCCTTGCCAAGTGGGCAACCTCCTGTGTTCACAATGAAGCAGGGCATCCGCTCAACATGGGACTCGGAAGCTAGTGAAGATCACTGGTGTAGTGGTGCCTACTACAGTGATACCAGCTTCCAGAAGGATTGACCAGGTATGGTATATGCATAATTACATCAGCCCAACCTGGGTTCATATAATTATGTAAAAATATCTATAACCTGGAAAAAAAGGATTCCCTGCCTCCTATTGCCGTGCAGACTTTAAAATATTTATTGGCCGTAACCAGTACGGCCGATTGTTCGCCAGTCAGTACAGAATTCGGCCGACAAACAGCAGATTAGCAAGACTGGGCATGCTCAGAAAAGAAAAAAACATGGAAAGTTAACCATCACATGACATCATTTCTGCAGTCGGTTGTTGTTGGCCGACAAAATTCGTGTGCAGTCTTTAGCACTTTTCAGCCGACAGGACAGCACCGGACAAAAGACGGCCGATCGTTCGGCCGACATTCGGTACGTGTGTACGGGGCTTTACTGCTTATAATTAAGGATGATCAAACTTTTGAAAAGTTCGGTTCGACCAGAACACCCGAATTTTCCAAAAGTTCGGTTCGGATTTCAGAACCCCATTGAAATCAATGGGACCCGAACTTCGGTAATCAAAAAACACAATTTTTAAGCCCTAAAACCCAATAAATGCCCCTAAAAAGTTCCTAGGGTTCTGGGTCATGCCCCATTAACTAATAATCACACAAAAAAAAGTTCTTAAAAATTGTCATTTTTGATAAAAAAGCCAATTATTGAAAAAAAATTTTAAAAAAAAGAGAGATTTTCTTTGGATTTCGTATCTGGGGGGTCTAAAAGGTGTACATGTGAAGTTTCAGCTCTGTAGCATGCCCAGAACCATGAAAAAAAAAAGATAATTTTTCTGTAGAACAGGGATGTGGGTCGGGACCCTCCTTTAACTTTAACACCTATATGATCTTTTTTTCTGGTTCTGGACATGCTACAGAGCTGAAACTTCACAGGTACACCTTTTAGACCCCCCCCAGACACAAAAGCAGGGGGTTTGCTTCGCTCCTGTAACACCTTGCCGTGTTAATAGAAGGCATTTTTTTGGGATCTTTGCAGTCAGGAAAAACATCTGAACTTGTGTATAGTGGTACTGTGCACAAGTTCAGATGTTTTGCCTGCCTCCAAAACCCCCCAAATATGCCAGCAAAAAAACACCTGGGCATTTTTTTTTTACGCTAGCGTTTTTTGGCATTTTTTTGGGTTCTTTTGAGGCAGACAAAACATCTGAACATGTGTATAGGGGGTATATATAGACATATATGTCTGAATATATACCCCTAGACATATATAGGTGTGATAGTAGCAGAAATATATTACTGTAAATGATTTCATTAGCGCAAGCATTTATTTCTGCTACTATCACACCTATATATGTCTAGGGGTATATATTCAGACATATATGTCTATATATACCCCCTATACACAAGTTCAGATGTTTTGTCTGCCTCCAAAACCCCCCAAAAAATGCCAGCAAAAACACACCTGGGCATTTTTTTTTTGACGCTAGCGTTTTTTTGGCATTTTTTTGGGTTCTTTTGAGGCAGGCAAAACATCTGAACATGTGTATAGGGGGTATATATACACATATATGTCTGAATATATACCCCTAGACATATATAGGTGTGATAGTAGCAGAAATATATTACTGTAAATGATTTCATTAACGCAAGCATTTATTTCTGCTACTATCACACCTATATATGTCTAGGGGTATATATTCAGACATA
This sequence comes from Pelophylax lessonae, assembly GCF_965119305.1. Lineage (NCBI taxonomy): Eukaryota > Metazoa > Chordata > Amphibia > Anura > Ranidae > Pelophylax > Pelophylax lessonae. The sequence goes on along the minus strand of NC_138769.1, from coordinate 635,293,865 downwards.
TATGTGTATATATACCCCATATACACAAGTTCAGATGTTTTGCCTGCCTCCAAAACCCCGCAAAAAATGCCAGCAAAAACACACCTGGGCATTTTTTTTTTTTGACGCTAGCGTTTTTTTGGCATTTTTTTGGGTTCTTTTGAGGCAGGCAAAACATCTGAACATGTGTATAGGGGGTATATATACACATATATGTCTGAATATATACCCCTAGACATATATATGTGTGATAGTAGCAGAAATATATTACTGTAAATGATTTCATTAGCTCAAGCATTTATTTCTGCTACTATCACACCTATATATGTCTAGGGGTATATATTCAGACATATATGTCTATATATACCCCCTACACACAAGTTCAGATGTTTTGTCTGCCTCCAAAACCCCCCAAAAAATGCCAGCAAAAACACACCTGGGCATTTTTTTTTTGACGCTAGCGTTTTTTTGGCATTTTTTTGGGTTCTTTTGAGGCAGGCAAAACATCTGAACATGTGTATAGGGGGTATATATACACATATATGTCTGAATATATACCCCTAGACATATATAGGTGTGATAGTAGCAGAAATATATTACTGTAAATGATTTCATTAACGCAAGCATTTATTTCTGCTACTATCACACCTATATATGTCTAGGGGTATATATTCAGACATATATGTGTATATATACCCCATATACACAAGTTCAGATGTTTTGCCTGCCTCCAAAACCCCGCAAAAAATGCCAGCAAAAACACACCTGGGCATTTTTTTTTTTGACGCTAGCGTTTTTTTGGCATTTTTTTGGGTTCTTTTGAGGCAGGCAAAACATCTGAACATGTGTATAGGGGGTATATATACACATATATGTCTGAATATATACCCCTAGACATATATATGTGTGATAGTAGCAGAAATATATTACTGTAAATGATTTCATTAGCGCAAGCATTTATTTCTGCTACTATCACACCTATATATGTCTAGGGGCATATATTCAGACATATATGTCTATATATACCCCCTATACACAAGTTCAGATGTTTTGTCTGCCTCCAAAACCCCCCAAAAAATGCCAGCAAAAACACACCTGGGCATTTTTTTTTTGACGCTAGCGTTTTTTTGGCATTTTTTTGGGTTCTTTTGAGGCAGGCAAAACATCTGAACATGTGTATAGGGGGTATATATACACATATATGTCTGAATATATACCCCTAGACATATATAGGTGTGATAGTAGCAGAAATATATTACTGTAAATGATTTCATTAGCGCAAGCATTTATTTCTGCTACTATCACACCTATATATGTCTAGGGGTATATATTCAGACATATATGTGTATATATACCCCCTATACACATGTTCAGATGTCATGTCTGACATCAAACATGTCCTCAAAAAAGCACTGGCAGTGGCAGCCCCTGCAGCATAAAAAATGCTTGGCTGGTGAGAAGCCATATGGGTGTGATGAAGCTATTCAGAGAAATGATCATTTCTCTATAGCGGTCACCCTGCTATGGAAGGGTTTTGTCACCCTGCCATAGCAGTCACTGCCAGTTAACCCTACACTACACTACGGTCCCCTGACACTTAACACTTTCCCTACAGAAACTCAATTTTTGAAGCTAACTTAAGTGTAAAGGAGCACTCTAACTACACTAGATATCCCTTTCCTCACACTAAAAATAGCTAAATGACACTTTTAAAGTAAAATTAACAGTACTGCTTCCATTCTCTTCCATGTCCAGTATAACAATGCTAGGAATATGGCGGGGCGATCTTATATACTGGGGGGCGTATTCACTAATGATTGGTCTAGGGACCCCCTAGTCACTCCAATCACATTCCTAGCATTCTCCTGCCCCCTCAATTGGCTTTTGCTAATGGTTCTGGTCCAATCACGGGCTTTTAAAGCCCATTTCCTGAAGCATTGCATTTTGGGCGGTTCTGGTTGCCGAATTCCGAACTTTTTGGGCAAAAAGTTCTAAATTCGGCCGAACCTCGAACACCCAATGTTCGGGTCGAACCGATGGTGGACCCGAACCGTTCGATCATCCCTACTTATAATGTGTGAGCTGGAGTTTGACTTAAATGTGTAGGTTTATTTAAATATGCTAGTACATCCAAGGCAGGTCACAGATTATGCAATTTTCTTTCTTTCCACCACGGATGGAAGGAAGAAAAATTGCTTGATTCTCTTCAGTCATTGTTGCTGAGGGAATGCCTTCCACAGCACTATTGTGTTCTGAAGGCGGTGAGCCTTCCCTGCCAGCAGAACACAGTGATTATTGTTGCCAACTACTGCCAGCAGCAATAACCGTTCAGAAAAAAACGAGCAGGCTGGTCGTACACAAGTCAATAGATCGACTTATGTACAACTAGTATGCCAATACATGGATCGAAGTTTGGCTGGTCTCTGTAGAACCAGACAAATTTCGATCCATGTATGGCCAACCTAACACTCCCCTCCCCCCAGACTGACAATGCTACTGTCCAAAAGTGCCTCCTCTGCTCCTTTCTCCAGAGTGTAGGCACTTTAATAGAAGAGGCGTGTTACTGGTCAGATTACCAGGGGAAAAATGAAGGATAAAAGCCTAAAAAAGGAAAATAATGCAGTTATCAAATCTAATGATTGGACAGCTGTATTACATTTTTGGTGTAGCACTGCCCCATGAGAGTGGATTCCCCTGGGTTACACATAGAAACAGGCAAATAAACTTATCGCTTTAAGTCCTCGGCTCAGTCAACGAACAGTCCAGGGGATTTGGTTGTTTTTGTATTTATTTGGAACTGGGATAGGAGAAGGGATAAGTGGGATACTCCAACTAGCAACTATGCACAGATTGAGGACATCTAACTGAGGTGTGTGCGGCAAGGCCGCTGCTTCACTTTGCCACTGAGGTGAAGGTTTTAAATGATGAACAGTACTTTAAGTTTCTCTTCAGGGTCTATCTTGGCACCCCCTTTCTGACCCACTATGTGTTCTTGCCTTTTCCACTGACTTTCCCTGGAGTGGTCCCCAGACCCCTGGCAAGCTCCCTGGTACTCACGGACACTGTTTTTCACAGGAATCTCTGCCACTGCTCCACTGTCAGCTTCCACAGGACCTTACAGCTCAGCCCCACACATCTGGTCCACTAGGCCAACTGCCTGTGACCACTTTCAAACCTGACTGGAGGAGAGACAGGCGTCTCCCTGCTCCTGGGACCTGGCTTCCCGCCCAAAGACGCCCTGTCACATGTGCCCCTGGCTTTTATGGTCAATCCCAGGATGCACCACTGTTGTGCCCTCCCAATGGGACTGCCGCAAAAGTCTGTGTGTCACTGGCTGGGTTTCCTCCAATGTCCAACAGGCTCCCCAATTGGATACAGTGGGGACACTCCCTCAGACCAAGTGAATCACACCTGGACACATGTAACAGGCCTAACTAGAAATCCTGCTCCCTGATAAGCAGGAAAGCAATCTGATGCTTTTACCTAGCACCTGACTAGGAGGGTGCTACATCGGTTTTGGGCATAATACTGCTTTAAGATCTTTTACTTACTTCTCCAGAAGTGTGACTAAGATAACAGACATGCAGCAGTAAGCAGCGTAATGCAGAACACCCAGTGCCGTTCCATTCAGTATAAACAGCACATTGTATACATTTCATCCTGTTTGTGAAAAGGGATGACACACATGAAAGATTCTGCATGACCAGAAAAGCCCAAAAGATTATAAATAGATATGAATAATTAATAAAGGTTACAGACTGTTTTACTTCTGTTATTTTTCATCAAAATAAATAGAACAAAACACTAGAAAACAATAAAGAAACAAGGAAATCAGCTAGCTAGCTGATATATGTCTGTGATTTCACTTGGGTGTGAATCCATCAATTCACTGCATCACCTCCTTTGTCTTTTTTTACTTTTATGGTGGTTCTAAAGGCATATGGTGTTTTTTTTTTTATTCTTTTTAACCCTAATGCATTCTCTGCATTAACCACCTGCTGCCCACGCTATAGCTGAAAGATGGTTGTAGTGCGGGCTGCCAGTGACGGGAGGGCGTCCATGGACAACTACCCATGATCACGCTGCCCGCATACCCTCTTTGGCACGCTCTGTGTTCACAGATCGGGGTAAAGGGCCAATCACATTGGCCCTTTACCACGTGATCAGCTGTCAGCCAATGACAGCTGATCACAGGAAGTAAACACAAGCCAGTTATCGCCTTTTCTCTCCTCACGTTGACAGCGTGAAGAGAAGAAGAGAGCCAGTATCAGTGTCCTGATTATCAGTGCAGTCCCAATAGTGCCCACCTGTCCTGCCAATCAGTGCCGCCAATCAGTACCCACCAGTGCCGCCTATCAGTGCAGCCTCATCAGTGCCCACCAGTGCTGCCTAACAGTGCCCACCAGTGTCACCTATCAGTGCCGCCTCATCAGCGCACAGCAGTGAAGGAAAAAATGTTACCTGTTTGCAAAAGTTTATAACAAACCGTAATAAATGTTTTTTTTTCCTCCAAAATGTTGTGGTGATTAAATACCACCAAAATAAATCTCTATTTGTGTGAAAAAAATTCATATGGGTACAGTGTTGCATGGCTGCGCAATTCTCATTCAAAGTGTGACAACGCTGAAAGCTGAAAATTGGCCTGGGCACGAAGGGGATGAAAGTGCCCAGTAGACAAGTGGTCAAAGTAGAAAAACCTTCCATGATCAGCTCTACACCAGTGACCCCCCCCCCCCCCCCCCCAAAGTGATTGTAAAGTCTCTTTCTTTTTCTTTTAAAATAACGAACATGTTATACTTACCTCCTCTGTGCAGTTGGTTTTGCACAGGGCAGCCCAGATCCTCCTCTTCTTCTCGGGTCCCTGGCTGGAGCTCCTGGCCCTTCCCTCCTGTTGAGTGCCCCCACAGCAAGCAGCTTGCTATGGGGGCACCCAAGCAGAGCTGTGGCTCCATGTATCTATTCAGACATGGAGCTGCCATTCTGCCCTGCTCTTCTCTGAGTGTCTAACTGAGTTTGATTGTCTTTGAGCCAATGGCGCCACTGCTGTGCCTCAACCAATCAGGAGAGAGAGACACAGACAGCTGAGGCACTTGTGGACATCGCTGGATAGAGACGGGGCTCAGGTAGATATTAAGGGGGCTGAGGGGGCTGCAGCACCCAGAAGGCTTTTTATCTTAATGCATAGAATAATAATGCATTAAGATAAAAAAAACTTTCTGCCTTTACAACCACTTTAAATACTTACCTGAGCCCTCTTTCGACCCAGCACTGTGCCCATATTCTACAGCAGCGCTGCTCTCCCTCCCTGGTCTCACAGGACACAGAGGCAGAAAATCCTGTAAGGAGAGAGCAGGAGGTGGGGCCAAGTCATGCTGTGTGTGTCTATCAGGGCCGGGACAAGGGGTGGGCAGGAGGGGCGGCTTCCCAGGGCACAAGGGAAGCCTTGACCCTAACCCTAAGGGAAGGGGGGGTGCAGTTTGGCATCTTTGCCCTGGGTGCTGGATGACGTTGTCCCGGCACTGGTGTCTATGGAAGGACACAGCCCATCCCAGGAGCGTGGCTGCATGAGTGCCCTTATAGCTTTGTGCTATGGGGGCACTCGTGTGGGTACACTCCTGACCTGGGTTGTGTGCGTCCACAGACACACACAGCATGACTCGACTTGATTGGCAGTATACTAATTTAATGTGTACATGTAACAAATGTAAAGTAGGTATTTTTCCAATATGGCTACAAAAGTGGATATACACTTCAAGGGTCCTCAGTCTTGTCTGCCCCATCTTGGTCTTCACTTTATTCAAAGGTTGGAGTTTCCTTTTTCAATTCTTCTCCCTTTAGGAAGTAGGATTTCAAGCTTGCCTTTACTTAAAAGTACATATAGTATATAATCATAAATGTGAGATCAACATTATATTACATATACTGTATGTTCAGTACATGATTACAGTAGCTTCTTGAAATTCTGAAAGGAGGCATCTAGAATTCTCACCACCCACTGGGAAATTATGGTGAATGGCAAATTGAAAGCAGGCCTCTCCACCTTTCACTAAAAATATCAATAACATACAGCTCAATATACTGATTTGAAATCACCTTATTGAGAAGAGTCGAGGAATGGTAGCACAACCCATCAGATGCAATTCTAGTTTATTGATGTATTATAAAAACACTGGATGTAACAGACATGATGCAGAGGACAAAAGGATGACGCGTTTCACACGACCAAGCGTGCTTCATGCTGAAACAGAGTTATATATATTTATGACAAAATTAAATAATTATCAATAACTCGTAACAGGTGAAACTTCACAGCAAAAAAACGTATACACTAAAATAGAATATACATAAAAGAAAAATGTATAAAATAAAACTTATGTAAATGCATTGGTATAAAAAACCAAACTCAGAACATATTTAAACTGTGTGTAGACAACTAAAGAAAAAAAATTGATAATAAAATCAACTAACAAAAAATTAGTTCTTAAAGGAGAAGACAAAAAGAAAAGGATTCACAGGTACAGCAATAACCCAAAAGTACACTAGCTTCACAGTTGCAATGTTAAGAACTCTCAAAAAGAATCATATTAGTAAAAAAACAATAATCCAGCATAATATTTATCCCAAAACATGTAGTATCATCGTAGACAGGCTTGGTAGATAAACTTACAAAGGAACTCTATTATAAGGGTATTGTAAAATGTCATATGAATCTGATAAAGAGTTCCACTCCAGAATCGAACTACTTTAACTAATGGAGAAATCCACCACATCATGAGGGATATTACCAGCATATTACAATATATACAGATGTCAGTCATAAAAGTGAGAAAGGTCCTACTCAAAATTCAACCCTCCCGGTTTTCTAGTTCCCAAGGAGAAGATCCAGAAAACTTTGCGTTTTCAAAGTGTTCTGAAATTATCCCGCCCCCCCACCCTCTTCGGGTGTGTTGACTTTTTTAATGCCTAGAATTTAAAAATTAAATTACCTTACATTCATTATTTAAACAAATATTTTTGCTTTTACTAACAATTCTGTTTTTCCACTTCCTGATTGTGCGAGGCACTGGTATTGTCACCCTGGCCTCACAGATGTATCCTGGGAAGTCCCTGTTACATGTTTTGGTTGGCAGATCTAGAGTTTCAGGAAGTAATAGGAGATGGATTCATCTAGACCGGGGTCAGCAACCAGTAGATCACTGCCAGGTGACTGGTAGATCAAGGTCTCGGCTTGCTGACCCGCCATCCCAGAGCATCAAAATCCAATGCAGAGGGACTACTTGTAGAGTTGGAGCTGTAGCAGGGAGCAAGAGCTGCATAAGCTGATGCCTCCGCTGTAGTGCTGGCTCCTGTCCCATGCGGAGGGATACCAACTGCTCTGCACCTCTTATCCCAGCTAGCAGTCCAGAGTGGTGCCAGCAGTAGGAAAGAAGAGATCTTAAGGTCAGTGTGAAGCAATACACTGGGCATTACAGTAAAGTGCTGCAATTTACCCACGCCAGAGGTGCAGTGCAGTGTACTTGCAGCTTTCCTGCTGGTTTGCTGTGCTTAGCCATAGACTTCAATTATGTCCTGCAGGTGTGGTGCACTTTCTAACTTCAGGCATTTTTGTGCACTTTCAGAGAGTGCACCACACCCGCAGGATATAATAGAAAACTATGGCAAAGCGCAGCTAACCCAGGAAGGTCGTAGATGCGGGGGAAGAAAGCTGCAGCACATTAGTGTAAAAGCAGCCTTATAGGGGGTTCAGAACAGTAAGGATTCATTTAATTTGAAGTTTGTGAATGAGTCCTAAGGGTGCTGCTGCCAAATGCAACTAAGGGCTCATCCACAAGTGCAGCAGGCACTGCTGCTTCTTTGAAAAGCGAGTTTGACAGACGATAGGTTGTTTCAGCACCAGCTGATTTAAACCCGTGATTGCCATGCAATCCACACAATTGCGACACGGTAGTACAGCAATTAAAGGTTTTAATCAGGTGTGAGTATGCAACACTGTGCCTAGTGATCTTTGACTTCCCCCCATGTTCAGGTAGATCTCCACCTCTTTAAGGTTGCCTACCCCTTATAGACATATTAGTTTGTACTGTTTGTAGATTGCCATTCTAAACCTTTCTAAAAGTGCCTTTTCTGTAATTTTTATGATAAGGGTAATGTTTATCTTTAAGCATAAGTTCACCTGTACAGAAAATCTGTAAAGTGACCTTACACTTGGTCTCTCTAGGTTGGCTGAGTGGGCGGGCCAAGCTTGGGAAGATCAACAAGGCGGGCCAGCCAGTAGGGAGGCTGGAAGGGAGTCCCATGTGTTCCCTATCAGGCCGGGGCAGATGTTTCTGGGAGTTCTGGCTGGAATAAGGCTGCCTAGAATGTGGGGGAAAGAGCTGACTGGTTGCCAATTGCAACTTCATTTTTAATTGTGCACTGCAGTTGAGGAAGGAGCTGACAAGAGGGCTCCTGGTTTCCCATAGCAACCAGCCAGAGGCCTTTATTTTCAACTGTGCACTGCAGTAGAGAAAGGAGCTCACAAGAGCTCACAAGAGGACTCTTAGTTACCCATAACAACTAGCCAAACTCCATAGCAACCTACCAGAGGCCTTTCATTTTTCAACTGTGCACTGCAGTGTGAGGATGGTGTGTGTAGAGGATGCTGAATATAGAACTTCTGCTTGCTCATAGCAATCAACTAGTCTCCATAGCAACCAGCAGCAGTTTGTCCAATTGCGGGTCTTTAGTGTGCTATCTGGACCCTACCCCTTTGATCATTTGGACCAATAGGCTCCAGCAGGGTGTGAGATTTGCAATGGGAAGTTTAATATGGACGTGTAATCGATCAGATCTGTCTGTCCAGAAAGAGTGAGGCTAACCCCAGGACCAAGGAGGGACTGTACACTGAGGTATGTCACCTGGAACAGGGCTTTACTGAGGGCACAGGAGGGATTGAAGACTACAGAGAGGACACTGTGAGAGAGGACCGACATAGTGGGGAGATAAGACTGGAGAAGGACATAGAATGTAGCCAGAGGAGGACATGAAATGGAGGTGGACATGTTATAGGAAAGGGGGAGGCCATGTGATGGGCTGATGAGACTGCAAGAGGAGGACATAGGATGGGGGACATGGAGTGGAGGAAGAGGACATGGGATGGAGGAGGAGGACACGGAATGTAGGAGATGGGACTGGAAGCAGAAGAAATGGGAATGAGAAGTTGGGACTTTGGGGAGGAGGACATGGGATGGAGGAGATGGGACTGGAAGAGGAGGAAATGGGATGGGGGAGATGGGGCTGGAAGAGCACATGGGGTGAAGGAGATGTGACAGGAGTAGATGGGACTGGAGGAGGAGGACATGGGATAGAGGGGATGGGACTGAAGGAGGAAAAGGACATGGGATGGAAGAATAGAACTGAAGGAGGAAGAGGACTTGGGATGGAGGAGGACATGGTATGGAGGAGATGAGTCTGTAGGAGAAAGTCATGGGATGTAGGAGATGGGACTGGAGGCAAATGAGGACATGGGACTGGAGGAGAAAGTCATTGGATGGAAGAGATGGGACTGGAAGAGTAGGACCTGGGATGGAGGAGATGGGACTGAAGGAGGAGGACATGGGATGGAGGAGATGTGACTGGAGGAGGACATGGGATGGAGGAGATGGGACTGGAAGAGGAGGCCATGGGATGGAGGAGATGGGACTAGAGGAGGAGGAGGACATGGGATGCCGGAGAATCGACTCGAGAAGGAAGAGAACATGGGATGAAGGGGGAGTAGGAGTTCATGGGATGGAGGAGATTGGACTGAAGGAGGAAGTCATGAGATGAATGAGGTGGGACTGGAGGAGGACATGAGATGGAGGAGATGGGGCTGGAGGAGGACATGGGATGTAGGAGATGGGACTGGAAGAGGAGGACATGGGGTGGAGGAGATGAGACTGGAGGAGGTCATGGGATGTAGAAGTTGGGTCTGCAAGAGGAGGAAATGGGATGGAGGAGAAAGAACTTGAGGAGGACATGGCGTGGAAGAGATGGGACTGGAGGAGGAGGACATTGGATGGAGGAGTTAAGACTGGAGGAGGAAGAGGACATGGGATGGAGGAGGGCATGGGATGGAAGAGGGTGGACTGGAGGAGAAAGTCATGGGATGGAGGAGTTGGGACTGGAGAAGGAGAAGGATGTGGGATGGAGGAGATGGGACTGGAGAGGAAGTCATTGGATGGAGAAGATGGGACTGGAAGAGTAGGATGTGGGATGGGACTGGAGGAGGACATGTAATGGAGGAGAGTGGACTGGAGGAGGACATGGGATGGGAGACATGGGACTTGAGAAGAAAGAGGACATGGGATGGAGGAGGGCATGGTATGGAGGAGTTGGGACTGGAAGCAGGGGACATGAGATGGAGGATATAGGACTAGAAGGGGACATGGGATGGAGGAGATGGGACTGGAAGAGGAGGAAATGGGATGGAGGAGATGGAACTGGAGGAGAACATGAGGTGGAGGAGATGGGACTGGAGGTGATGGGACTGAAGGAGGAGGACATTGGATGGAGCAGATGGGAATGGGGGAGGAAGAGGACATGGGATGGAGGAGATGGGAATGGAGGAGGAAGAGGACATGGGATGGAGAAGATGGGACTGTAGGGGGAAGACATGGGATGGAGGAGATGGGACTGGAGGAGGAGGAAATGGGAGGGAGGAGATGGGACTGGAGGAGGAGGAAATGGGGGGATGAGATGGGACTGGAAGAGGAGGACATGCGATGGAGGAGATGGGACTGGAGGAGGAGGATATGGAATGGAGAAAATGGGACTAGAGGAGTAGGAAGACATGGGAAGGAGGAGATGGGACTGAAGGAGGACATGGGATGGAGGAGATGGGACTGGAGAAGGAAGAGGACGTGGGATGGAGGAGGAAGAGGCCATGGGATGGAGGAGATGGGACTGGAAGAGGAAGAGGAGATGGCATGGAGGGCGAGGAGAACATGGGATGGAGGAGGAAGAGGACATGGGATGGAGGAGGAGGACATGGGACTGGAAAAGGAGGACATGGGATGGAGGAGACGGGACTGGAGGAGGAAGAGGACATGACATTGAGGGAGAGGAGGACATGGGATAGGAGGAGGTGAAATCAAAAAAAGCAAACACAAGGGTGCACCGGCCTAGTGCATTATCCTCTATAAAGGTTTTATTGAATAAAAGGTATAAAAATACTCACAAACAGAGTCTTGGTAAAAGCATATCAAATGGATACAGTGCCAACCGCATCAGAACCACAAGGTGTAGCATCCTCTGAAGCTAGGCTAACTTCTAGCTTCAGAGGATGCAACACCTTGTGGTTCTGAGGCGGCTGGCACTGTATCCACTTTATATGCTTTTATCAAGACTCTGTTTGTGAGTATTTTTATACCTTTTATTCAATAAAATCTTTATAGAGGATAATGCACTAGGCCGGTGTACCCTTGTGTTTGCTTTTTTTGATTTTAGTGGTCTCAGACTACCCTGGTCTTGAAAAAGGGCTGCAAGGCTGAAGTATCCAAGTAAAGCCAAGCAGAAAGTCTTCGGTAGCCGCATGAGTGTGGCTGGATATGGTTAGAAGATTACCTCTCAGAGCTCAGGAGATAGGTGTTTTGTACCAAATTTTTTATAGGGGGAGGTGAGACTGGGAATGGAGGACATGGGATGGGGAAGATGGCACTGGAGGAGGATATGGGAGTGAGAAGGACATCAGATGGGACTGTTGATGGTCACTCCCGGGATGATCCAGGCCTAAAGCTGTGTGATGACTGCCCTGCTGCTGGCCACCACCATCTTGAATGTGATGTCAATAGCCCCAGCAGACTCAAAGCTGAAACTTACAGCGGAACTTAATTCGGTTTAAGGCTTTACCAAAACAGTTGTAATTTTATGATAAGGGTGAAGTTCCTCTTTAAGTTTAATTACCACCAAAATCATTTTGTGCATAGATCCTTCTCTCTCTATGATTGCTGTTAAGACTCTGGTTTCATAACTTATCCCAAAACCATGAGCTATTGTTAATTGGCTTGTTTCAAAACTGTGAGCTGTTTGAATTGTAGTAGGGGCATTCGACTGATAAATAGACACTAGATAACTTGTTTCAACAACAAGCTTCCCATAAAGGCACCCAAAATGTGTGCCACCATCTTAGATGTAAAAATAAAGGAGAGGTGTATGGCGCTGCCAAAATATATTAAATTAAAAATTCGGTGTGTCTTACAATGATACTACATAAATATATATATAAAATGTGTCTCTCCACTGTGAATGTTAATAAAGTGTCAGGTGCATTAAAGGTGACTGGTGAAAGTAAATTTAATTATAATAAGTGATCCAACCCTGTGAGGGGTATATGATGGTGCTAAAACAATTGAAGAAAGAAAAAAGAAAAGATGGAAAGTCCAATTTGAAAAATGTGAAATAAAGGTAAAATTGATATAAGTAGTGTCAACCTGATAAATAGGGCAATCGATAAAAAATGGTAGGAAAATCAATTGAGTTGGATCCACTAAAAATTGCAATATGGTGAAGTGTTAGAAAAATATATAAGAAATATGAAATACAATACTGTGAAGTGTAAAACAAGGTACTATACAATAAATAGTATCATAAATAGACACAAAATGAAAACTCTTATAAAACCACTCTAAAATCTGACACAAATAGTCCAAGTAATGGTAAGTCCGTAATAACTAGAAAAGTCAAAAAAGAGGGAGGGTAGTCCCACAATGGGATGCCCTTCTTAAAGAGAGAGAGCAAAAAGTGACTTGAGTGCAGGTGCTCTATTGGAGAATTTTTAGAGGTGCTCGGATGTCGGTGACAATTTAGTGCTCCCCGCACCCCTTGGACCGCACTCACCAGAGTTGAACACCCCTACAGGGGTATCAGGCCTTAGGTAAATATTCCTGGGGTCCCCTTCTCTGGTTACTAGGGTGGTCAAATATTCTCCCCGAGTCCTGCGTACCAAGGTCCTTTGGGGTTAGGGTCCACGGGTATAAGGTATATGTGGGGGAAGAAGGCTCACATAGGGTAGTACCGCTTTAAAAATTGCTTTATTTCAATCAAAAAAAGGGGTACTCACAAACAAGAAAGGAAAAACAGCATGTAAACGGCAATAGAAGTTTACTAAATTGTCACCGACATCCAAGCACCTCTAAAAAAAAGCACCTCTAAAAATTCTCCAATAGAGCATTTTTGACTTTTCTAGTTATTACGGACTTACCATTACTTGGACTATTTGTGTCAGATTTTAGAGTGGTTTTATAAGAGTTTTCATTTTGTGTCTATTTATGATAGTAATCTAGAAACTGACATCTGGGTGTGTTCAGGCAAAGGACTACAGCTAAAAAGGTGGAAAAAAACCCTTACTACCAATGTGGTAGGCCATATGTAGAATTCTCCTCAATCTCTTTCAGACATACTGTACAAAAAAAAGTTACAAATATAATACAATAGTAAATTACTCACATCTTTTATTTAGTAGTCAGGAAAGAGAGAGACACAAAAAATATTTCCTGCAGGAAGTAAACAGTCCAGATGTAAAGGTGATTCATTGTGCTCTAAGGCTTGTCAGTATAATAGTATAATAGTATTTATTTATTGTCATCTGGTCATTCAAAACTGCCTGTAACCATATGCAAATCACCCGTAAGATTGCAAAACTAACAGTGATGCAATATTTCATGTTTTCAATTAAGATTCTACTGATGCTGTCCAAAATATCTCCTTGTAAATTCATATATAATTCATGATATATAAATGGTGCATTTCCAGGGATATTATGTTCTACGTTTTAACTAATCTGAACAATCTCCAAAAAGTTATTTTATTTGGTCAGGATAACATTTTTTTTTAAAAATATAATCATAATATATCATGGTCTATGACAAACCCCAGATTTACCTGTACCAAACATTTAAAAATATTACCAGGCCACTCAGCTAGGACAAATGGCAGCAGTCAATGTTCAGTTATCAGCCCCGCTATGGGTGATGATTGGTTTAGGACATTACTTTAACACAACATGGCAGTGCCCCACACCACTGAGCATGTTACTGATTGCCTCCATGTTCCCGGTTGAGTGCCTGCTTTATCTTCATCCAATCACTTTAGCACCCTCAGCCCTCCCTTTTGAGGTTTTGATATGTTCTTACCTGTTTTGCTCAGGTGTTTACACTTTTATTTGTCTTGTATAGATTCCTCTAAAATGTTATCATTAACTGGGTTAGTGCAAAAGCTGTTTTCAAATTACATGGAAAGTAAAAGTGGATTTAGAAGTATATATTTTTTCACGTTACATGCATACATCTTAATTATCTGTCACAGAGCTCACAGAACTTCCTATCCCATGTTTTCATCTGCTTTCCTCCAGGGGACAGGATTATCTTTGTTCAGGGATCATCTGGGGTATACATCCATGTCCTGGACTGAGATTCTGCCACAGAGGTGACACATGAATGTAAATCCAGGTGTCAGTGCAGTTTTTTGGTGCGTTGACTGATGTCTGAGGTCAGCTGTTACTGCCATCTCCTTGCTACTAATACTATGTTTCAATCTAATCATTGGGGAGAAGAGACTAAGGAAATGCTTTTTACTGCCTAGGTCCAGATTTATCATTTTTCCTTTTCTTAGAGTAGCTGTCTCCCCAACATGCCACCGACTAGTGGTGGCCCATTCATTAGGGCCGCCGCTCCCCTAGTCCATGCGCCTGGTCTCTAATCTACATGCAGGGAGCTGGACGCATTTATTTCAATCGTTTTTCTTTTTTTGTTTTTGTCTTTAGAAGCGCATGTTTAGAGCCTGAGGCTCTAATTGGCTTCAGAAAGGGTGGGCTCGGGACGCATAGCACTGCGCCCAAAGCCTACCCAGCTGTGTGACGTTAGCGAAGGAATATTTCGGGAATGTCTTCTTCTTTCTCCTCACGGCTAATCAGTAAGTGGGTTCTGAGTCCCGATTGGCTGGGAGTTCTAAGACCCGATTGGCCACGAGTCCTGATTGGCCGGGAAGAGAAGCGGCCGCCAGGACTTGGGAGGAGATGCAGGGGGTGAAACCACCATCTGGATGGGGTAAGTGCAGGGGCTGGTGGGGGGGCCTGACAGGCAATCGATCTATCATTCGATGGACAAGGGTGGGTTATGTGATTGGCTGGCTGGGGGGCCTCCCCAGGAGAATTGAGCCCCAGCTGCCACTGCCACCGCCACCGACGCAAACCATAAAAATGTCCGCAGAGACATTTTCAGTACCGTACTAAGGCTGGCCATAAACAGAACGTATTTCTTTCCTGCAAATCAAACAAAGATTCCCGCGAGCAACCTTCCTATATCAGATATTAAATGCCGCAAACACCTCACTTCCCATACAAGTGTAAAGAGCAAATAAATAATATAATAGTGCTGCGCAAATAATAATCTGTGAAAATATATAATGAAAATAAAATAAAATATTAAATATATAAAAAATGGAAAAAAGTGTATACAAATATCAACCCACAAGTAAAAATTTGATGTGTAAAAATATATGACACAATATAGCATTAGTGAAAATCAGTGCTTGAAGACAAAAAGTGCAAAGTGCAAAGCATAATAAAATATGCAACAAGTCCCAGTGATTAAAGTATATATCAATCCATGTATATTATAAGTGCAAAATAAAAAGGTGATGAATTATCCAAAGTCTTTAGTGATGATAAGTGCAAAGTGGTAGAAAAATCTTCTCTAGGTGCTCAAGCCACCTGGATGTGGCTGGTGTTTCCCAATCAGAGTGAGTGACCAAAGTGTCACAGATCAATGTTATCCGTGCACCCCCTTGTGGGTGGATGCTCACCTTAAAACTGATTCCGTTAAGCTCAAATGCAGGGGGTCTTATGGATGACACTGCCGGGTGGTTCCATCCCAGTATCACAGATCAAGTCAGCAAATCTCTACCCAACAGCCAACTTAACATGTGAATAAAAAAGCTTACAATAGTGCTTATACCTTTAAAACCTTTAATTCATGTAAAAACATAAGGTATTGCACTCACATGTAATGGTGCATCCATGCACCTTTAAAAAGCCATACAAGATAAGGTTTGACAACCATAGGAATACCGTGGTGGTGTAGTGGGAGACGCCGCAGCTGTGTACTTCCTTCTGTGTAGGATCAGCCTGACATTTTCGCCAGTACCTCGACGAAGCGCTCCGTCCGTCCTTGCCCCTCTCCTACGCGTGACGACACAAGGGACCACATGTCTTCATCAGGGGGATTTGATTGGACAGCGGGGTGCTTAGTGTTTTATATAGGACGGATGGGCGCCATTTTACCGGAGCCCAATAGATATTGAAATAATGTAAATCAAAGCAGATAAATAGGGATCAATAGAATGAAAGGACGAACAGGAGCTGACTGTTTCACGGCACCTCCCTCATCACCACTCGAGTATCATAAATCTAAAAACATCATAAAATATAGCAATATGTATGGCGACATAATATGATTAAAAATACAATGTGATTGAAGAATACAGAAATAAGAGCACTTCTTATAAATATCAAATATAAAAACAAAACGTTAAAACAACCTGGACCTATATCCATAAAAAAGTGTAAAAAAGTGTATGGTCAATAAACATTACAATCCATCAGTGAGTGCCAGATAAATAAATGTAATAATTACTGATAAAACAACCTAAATCAAACTCCTTATTAATCCCCCCTGGGAACAAGGATCCAAGTTGGTGTATCCACCAGGATTCCCTTTTTCTGAGTTCCCTAACAAAATTGCCTTCTCGCCAATGTTTTTTGGGGGCTTCAATTCCCCAAAAAGACATACCCTTACAGCTTTTTTTGTGTTTTTCCTTAAAGTGCATAGAAAGATAATGTTTTTCAAATCCCCTATTAATATTATAAACACGTTCCTTGATTATTTCCTTTAGGCATCTCTTAGTGCGCCCAACATAAAATTTATCTCAGGAGAATCGACTGGGGGAGGACATGGGATGGAGGAGAATCTACCGGAGAAGGAAGAGAACATGGGATGAAGAAGGAGTTCATGGGATGGAGGAGATTGGACTGAAGGAGGAAGTCATGGGATGAATGAGTTGGGACAGGAGGAGGTCATGAGATGGAGGAGATGGGACTGGGGAGGAGGACATGGGGTGGAGGAGATGAGACTGGAGGAGGTCATGGGACGTAGGAGTTGGGTCTGCAAGAGGAGGAAATGGGATGGAGGAGATGGAACTGGAGGAGGACATGGGGTGGAAAAGATGGGACTGGAGGAGGAGGACATTGGATGGAGGAGATAGGACTGGAGGAGGAAGAGGACATGGGATGGAGAAGGGTATAAAATGGAAGAGGGTGGACTGAAGGAGGAAGTCATGGGATGGAGGAGTTGGGACTGGAGAAGGAGAAGGACGTGGGATGGAGGAGATGGGACTGGAGGAGGAAGTCATTGGATGGAGGAGATGGGACTGGAAGAGTAGGATGTGGGATGGAGGAGATGGGACTGGAGGAGGACATGGAATGGAGGAGAATGGACTGGAGGAGGACATGGGATGGGGGAGATGGGACTTGAGAAGGAAGAAGACATGGGATGGAGGAGGGCATGGAATGGAGGAGTTGGGACTGGAAGCGGAGGACATAAGATGGAGGATATAGGACTGGAAGGGGACATGGGATGGAGGAGATGGGACTGGAAGATTAGGAAATGGGATGGAGGAGATGGAACTGGAGGAGAACATGAGGTGGAGGAGATGGGACTGGAGGAGATGGGACTGGAGGAGGAGGACATTGGATGGAGGAGATGGGAATAGAGGAGGATAAGGACATGGGATGGAGGAGATGTGAATGGAGGAGGAAGAGGACATGGGATGGAGGAAATAGGACTGAAAGAGGAAGAGGACATGGGATGGAGGAGGGCATGGGATGGCGGAGATGGGACTGGAGGAGGAGGAGGACGTTGGATGGAGGAGATGGGACTCCAGGAGGAAGTCATTGGATGGATGAGATGGGACTGGAAGAGGAGGACCTGGGATGGAGAAGATGGGACTGTAGGGGGAGGACACGGAGTGGAGGAGATGGGACTGGAGGAGGAGGAAATGGGAGGGAGGCGATCGGACTGGAGGAGGCGGAAATGGGAGGGAGGAGAATGGACTGGAAGAGGAGGACATGGGATGGAGAAGATGGGACTGTAGGGGGAGGACATGGGATGGAGGAGATGGGACTAGAGGAGTAGAAAGACATGGGAAGGAGGAGATGGGACTGAAGGAGGACATGGGATGGAGGAGATGAGACTGGAGGAGGAAGAGGACATGGCATTGAGGGAGAGGAGGAAATGGGATAGGGGGAGGTGAAATAAAAAAAGCAAACACAAGGGCGCACCAGCCTAGTGCATTATCCTCTATAAAGGTTTTATTGAATAAAAGGTATAAAAATACTCACAGAGTCTTTATAAAAATACTAAATATTGCACTAGAATAAAACAGTGCTGATAGATCAAAATCCCAAAGACAAATGAATATGAGCTGCTAGCACAACATCCCATTGGTAAGGAACAATACAAAGTATAAAATAAAACAGCAGCGCTCAAGGTGTATCAATAATAAAAAGCAAAGTCCTCCAGTGAAATATGATAAACACTGTGGAGAGTATTCAGTAGGTCCACCACCAAAGGAAGCCAAAAATGCAGCCTCTTACCAGAAGCATGTAATAAAACAGCCGTCCAAACAGAGAGGTTACTGTTATTTGGTCAACGGATCAAAAGGGTTTTTTATAACGTCACAGGAAGTGACGAAACGCGTCAAGGTTGTGGAACACACGTCAGCACGCTACGCACCATGTGGAACGCAAGCCGGAACACTCTGCTCGCCACTGTGCTAGGAGGTGCCTGATAGCGTTTTCTGTCTGCAATTTTGGAGTTTTGATTCTTTCTTCGCCCCTGTTTTAATACTGTTTGATGAATAAACATTTTAAACGATATTATACTATCTGGAGCCTTTCTTTTAACCCCATATTCTGAGGATCGAGATTGGGAAAGGAGGAACCCAACCTGCATCCCATCAGGATTATCCACAGAGGGGACCCCCAATTGGGCCTGAATGGCCACCAAGCGCTGTAGGTCCTAGTGCTATACAGCATATAGGACCCAATAATTCTGGTAAGTCATTCATTTTTACCACGGGCTACTGGAAGAGAGGAATCCACGTCATGAAAGTCATGAACCTCTATTTATTGAGCACGAAGCACTTTGCACTTGATCACCACTTGAAAAGACTTTATTTAATAAATGTCATATGTTTTATTACTCACACTTATTGATCACCACCTGAAAAGACTTATTTATTTATTTATTAATTTTTTGGGACATTTATCAATTTTATATGTCTAATTGATTTGTATTTTCACTATATACAGCAAAGATACGTTTTCACTACTGTTCACATTTATTGAGACAATTGATTTATTTGAGGCAAGCGCTGTATATAGCCCAGGCTATTTTTCCAGTTATCCATTTCAAAACTACAGCTGCTGCCATACAAATTTATATATTTCACTATTTATTATTTACTATTTTATCTCACCAATTACACATATTTATTTATTTATTTAAAACCTTTTCCTAGGCGCGGGGAGATACACTAGTATAGTGTCATCTTTTTTCAGTCAGTCTTGATAAAAGCATATCAAATGGATACAGTGCCAACCGCCTCAGAACCACAAGGTGTAGCATCCTCTGAAGCTAGGCTAACTTCTAGCTTCAGAGGATGCAACACCTTGTGGTTCTGAGGCGGTTGGCACTGTATCCATTTGATATGCTTCTATCAAGACTCTGTTTGTGAGTATTTTTATACCTTTTATTCAATAAAATCTTTATAGAGGATAATGCACTAGGCCGATGTGCCCTTGTGTTTGCTTTTTTTGATTTTAGTGGTCTCAGACTACCCTGGCCTTGAAAAAGGACTGCAAGGCTGAAGTATCCAAGCAAAGCCAAGCAGAAAGTCTTCGGTAGCCGTATAAGTGTGGCTGAATGTGGTTAGAAGAATACCTCTCAGAGCGCAGGAGATAAGTGTTTTGCACCAAATTTTTTATAGGGGGAGGTGAGGCAGGGAATGAAGGACATGGGATGGGGAAGATGGCACTGGAGGAGGAGGAGGATATGGGATTGAGAAGGACATTGGATGGGACTCGGTGGGACGGCCAGTGGGCAGATTCGGTGGGCCCTGGGGAATGTTGATTGTCACTTCCGGGATGATCCAGGCCTAAAGCTGTGTGATGACTGCTCTGCTGCTGGCCACCACCATCTTGAATGTGATGTCAATAGCCCCAGCAGACTCAAAGCTGTCACTTACAGCGGAACTTAATTCGGTTTAAGGCTTTACCAAAACAGTTGTAATTTTTATGATAAGGGTGAAGTTCCTCTTTAAGTTTAATTCCCACCAAAATCATTTTGTGCATAGATCCTTCTCTCTCTATGATTGCTGTTAAGACTCTAGTTTCTTAACTTATCCCAAAACCATGAGCTATTGTTAATTGGCTTGTTTCAAAACTGTGAGCTGTTTGAATCGTAGTAGGGGCATTCGACTGATAAATAGACACTAGAAAACTTGTTTCAACAACAAGCTTCCCATAAAGGCACCCAAAATGGGTGCCACCATCTTAGATGTGATATCAACAGATCCAGAAGACTGAGAGCTGTCACATACATGACACTCTAAAGTATTACCTCTCACTCCTCCCCAGCAGCTACATACAAGGCAATGTAGTGAGAGTCTAAGAGGGGTGGAGGAACTAGGCCAGCACAGACAGTAATAAAACTCTTCCAGAAGGAAAGAGTGCTATTATGTAGCAGGAGGGAGAAGGAACTGAGCATGGGCTAGGGAATCGACCTTTCCTGGAGTGGTCAAATACCCAAGAGTTTAAAGGCACATTGCAATTTAATGATAAACGTTTATAGAATGGAATTACACTTCAAGTAATCATTTAAAACACTTGATTTCTCTGAAATTTTACATATAATTGTTCCATTGATGACATGGCCTCTTCAACTCCAATACAGCAGGTACTAATGTGGAGAAAGTGTATGGTAGGGATTTACAAGAGTGCCATCATCCCAATCCTGTATAAATATACACTATAATAAAACCCTCCACAATGCGGGACTATTATGGGCACCACGGACAAACACCATTCGGCACAAATGTATAAAAATATATACATTTTCATAGAAGAATATTAAAATTGATTCTTAAAAAAACAAAAGACAAAAAAACGGGTGTGGAGCTTGAGATTTAAAATGCCAACAAAGGATTTACAATACAGGGTAGAATGAGACACTGACGCGTTTCGAGATTTGGGGTTTGCGCTCTTCTTTAGGGAGGCTCCTGTATTATGTACAAATAATTTCTATAACATAAAAACAGTAAATCCAAAATATACAATTATAGATACAATGTCTATATTATATCTATCTACACATTCAGACTGATAATGACCAAGCCAGCCAAGCTGCTCCGTATAACAAGCCCAAATGTAAAAGTCATCAAGACTGGAAAATAGTAATCTAGAAACTGACATCTGTGTGTGTTCAGGCAAAGGACTACAGCTGAAAAGGGGGAGAAAACCCCTTACTACCAATGTGGAAGGTCATATGTAGAATGCTCTTCAATCTCTTTCAGACATACTGTACAAAAAAAAGCTACAAATATAATACAATAGTAAATTACTCACATCTTTTATTTAGTAGTCAGGAAAGAGAGAGACACAAAAAATATTTCCTGCAGGAAGTAAACAGTCCAGATGTAAAGGTGATTCATCGTGATCTAAGGCTTGTCAGTATAATAGTATTTATTTATTGTCATCTGGTCATTCAAAACTGCCTGTAACCATATGCAAATCACCCGTAAGATTGCAAAACTAACAGTGATGCAATATTTCATGTTTTCAATTAAGATTCTACTAATGCTGTCCAAAATATCTCCTTGTAAATTCATATATAATTCATGATATATAAATGGTGCATTTCCAGGGATATTATGTTCTACGTTTTAACTAATCTGAACAATCTCCAAAAAGTTATTTTATTTGGTCAGGATAACATTTTTTTTAAAAAATATAATCATAATATATCATGGTCTATGACAAACCCCAGATTTAGCTGTACCAAACATTTAAAAATATTATCAGGCCACTCAGCTAGGACAAATGGCAGCAGTCAATGTTCAATCATCAGCCCCGCTATGGGTGATGATTGGTTTAGGACATTACTTTAACACAACATGGCAGTGCCCCACACCACTGAGCATGTTACTGATGGCCTCCATGTTCCCGGTTGAGTGCCTGCTTTATCTTCATCCAATCACTTTAGCACCCTCAGCCCTCCCTTTTGAGGTTTTGATTGGTTCTTACCTGTTTTGCTCAGGTGTTTACACTTTTATTTGTCTTGTATAGATTCCTCTAAAATGTTACCATTAACTGTGTTAGTGCAAAAGCTGTTTTCAAATTACATGGAAAGTAAAAGTGGATTTAGAAGTATATATTTTTTCATATTACATGCATACATCTTAATTATCTGTCACAGAGCTCACAGAACTTCCTATCCCTTGTTTTCATCTGCTTTCCTCCAGGGGACAGGATTATCTTTGTTCAGGGATCATCCAGGGTACACATCCATGTCCTGGACTGAGATTCTGCCACAGAGGTGACACATGAATGTAAATCCAGGTGTCAGTGCAGTTTTTTGGTGCGTTGACTGATGTCTGAGGTCAGCTGTTACTGCCATCTCCTTGCTACTAATACTATGTTTCAATCTAATCATTGGGGAGAAGAGACTAAGGAAATGCTTCTTACTGCCTAGGTCCAGATTTATCATTTTTTCTTTTCTTAGAGTAGCTGTCTTGCGCTGCTCCCCAACATCTGCTTTTAAAGCCCCCCTCCTCAAACATGCCACCGACCAGTGGTGGCCCATTCATTAGGGTCGCCGCCCCCCCTAGTCCATGCGCCTGGTCTCTAATCTACATACAGGGAGCTGGACGCATTTATTCCAATCGTTTTTCTTTTTTTGTTTTTTTCTTTAGAAGCGCATGTTTAGAGCCTGAGGCTCTAATTGGCTTCAGAAAGGGTGGGCTCGGGACGCATAGCACTGCGCCCAAAGCCTACCCAGCTGTGTGACGTTAGCGAATGAATATTTCGCGTATGTCTTCTTCTTTCTCCTCACGGCCAATCAGTAAGTGGGTTCTGAGTCCCGATTGGCTGGGAGTTCTAAGACCCGATTGGCCACGAGTCCTGATTGGCCAGGAAGAGAAGCGGCCGCCAGGACTTGGGAGGAGATGCAGGGGGTGAAACCACCATCTGGATGGGGTAAGTAAAGGGGCTGGCGGGGGGCCTGACAGGCAATCGATCTATCATTCGATGGACAAGGGTGGGTTATGTGATTGGCTGGCTGGGGGGCCTCCCCAGGAGAATTGAGCCCCAGCTGCCACTGCCACCGAAGCAAACCATAAAAATGTCCGCAGAGACATTTTCAGTACCGTACTAAGGCTGGCCATAAACAGAACGTATTTCTTTACTGCAAATCAAACAAAGATTCCCGCGAGCAACCTTCCTATATCAGATATTAAATGCCGCAAACACCTCACTTCCCATACAAGTGTAAAGAGCAAATAAATAATATAATAGTGCTGCGCAAATAATAATCTGTGAAAATATATAATGAAAATAAAATAAAATATTAAATATATAAAAAATGGAAAAAAGTGTATACAAATATCAACTGTGACAGGAAGTCAGCTAAATCTGGGAATGTAGTCACAGGAAGGAGATACATTTCCACCTGATTTAGAAAGTCCATTAATTAATTTAGGGTGTTGGCTACAGAGCTAGCCAGCAGGAAGTTGAAAGGCCTTCACCTGTTCAGAATGAGGGAGTTAAGGCTCTATAATTTGTTCAGAGAAAGTCCTATTGTTTGCTGCCTCCAGAAGCTGCATCCTGAAGCCATGTGGGCTGGGAGCAGGAGGACAGTCAGCGTGTGCCTCCCGACAGGATGTGTGGGCCTGGGAGAAGACCCCCCGGAGTGATGTGTGCCCGGGACGGTAACCAAGGGTGAATACGTCTCAAAGGTGAGAAGACGAACTGTTGATGTGAAAGAAACAAAAGGACTGTGTTGCCCTGTGAAGCTATTATAAAAGGACTATTGAGTGTCCGCTGTAGGACAAGGAAGTCTGCCCGACGGTAGGTTGGAGACAGACACTTAGGCAGGTTCCAGTTGTGAGAAGGTAGCCGCCCACAGAGGCAAGGATTTATTTTCTGTTTTATTTTATTTTGGATGTTTTGCTGCATACAGCCTGGTGAAGAAAACACCATTTAATAAACCACACTGTTTGTTTGCAAGCACTTGTCGGCTACCTCTCTGGGAAAACGCACCCCCCAAGGGGTCATCCACACCCGCCACCGAGCTAATCCCTTACATATGGTGGAGGTATGCAGTGGGCATAAGCAGAGATCCCTGCAAGGAAGTGCAAATGTTTGATGAACTTTATCTGGTGCATGAGATTGCACAATCTATGTGTGCAGGAGAGAAGATCCTGACAGAAAAAAAAAAGTGTTTTAAAGAGACAGCGGTCTCAAAATTATTTGATGAACTTTGTTGTGTCTGGTGCAAGTGACTGCACAAACTGTGTGTGCAGGAAAAGAGATCTTGCAAGAGAGAGAGAAAAACTACATGTGTTAAAGAGACAGTGGTCTGAAAAATTTTTGCTGGACTGTGAAAAATTTGTTTGTGGAGTTATTGAAGATGGGGCGTTCAAAACGCCTGAAGAATGCAAAGATAGATGAAATGAGAGACCGGATTCTATGGATGGAGGGGATGTTGCCGTCTGAACCAGCCCCATCCATGCCTAAAGAGAGTCTACTAAAGAGGAAGGTTGTTGTCCCTAGCAACACTGATGAAACTGCTATGGAGACGCAGTGTGCTCAGATGAAAAGTAAACTCAAAATGGAGGAGATGTTGAAACATCTGATTATATCAAATGCAGCTCAACAGCAAGCAAATGCAGCTCAACAGCAGGCAAATGCGGATTTTCAGCAGAGCTTTGCAGCTCAACAAAAGGCTCATCAAGAGAGCATGGCAGGCTGGAAACAGAGACGCCAGCAGCCAATGGAGGCCATCGGTTTGGAGGAAACCGAGTATGTGTGCAGGGCTGAGTTGGATGCCTTGCAACGGAAAATGGAAGAAAAGGAACAAGCCTTGGAATTGCTTAAAATGGAGCATAGAAACTTGCAGGAAACAAATGAACTACTCAAGTCTCATGTGTCACAGTGGGAAGAATCCACTGCTCTTCTTTTGGTCGAGTTGCAAAAACGCAGAGAGACTATAATGGAGAAAGATACCATCCTCATGGAAAAGGAAAGTGAAATTCAGACTTTGCAGAAGCAAAGTATGGCTGATATGTTGGAGTTGCGTAATCAGCTGGAAAAAAGTCTTCAGTCTTTGGGAGCTACAAAAATAGACCTGCAGGAGTCGCAGGAACAGAATGTTGCTCTGGAAGCGACATTGTCTCTCAGCGACAAAGAGAAAAGTGAAAGAGAGGCTAAATTACTGAGTACTGTGTATGAGCTCACTACTTTAAGCAATGTGGTAGATGAATGGCGTGCGGACTGTGAAAGTTGGAAAGGGGAAGCCCAACGTGTCCAGCAGCAGTTAAAGGAGAAAGAAGCCTGTGTGGCAGAATTACATTCTTATTCCCAGATGCTAGCCAATGAGGTGAAAGCTCTTATGCAGGGAAAAGAAGATTGTGAACATAAGAGGGAAAAAGTAGAGGCACAGCTTCTGGAATCGCAAGTCAAGGTGTCAGAAGGTGACCGATTGTGTGCTAAGCTGTCAGAGAAGGCAAACCGACTGCAGGTTGAGTTGGACAATGTTACAAATCAGCTTTCTCAAGCAGACAGCAAATCTAGAGAAATTGCGGAAGATTTTTCTATCTTGGAATCGCAGCTGCAAGACACGCAGGAACTCTTACAGGAAGAGAGGTGTCAAAGGCTGAGTTTTAGCACAAAGCTCAAACAAATGGAAGATGAGAAAAATGGCTTCCTGGAACAATTAAAAGAGGAGGCGGAAGCAAAGAAAAACCTATCAGAGCAAGTCGCAACATTGCAAGCTCAGATAGCGGTTATGAAAAAACGCATGGAAGAAAGCGTTGGTTCATTACAGTGTGTTGAAGATGTGAAAAAGAAGTTTGATGAGATGCTTGGTGAAGAGAAGAATGTGTCTGCAAAATATGCAGAAGAACGCGCACGTGCAGAAACGGAGGTGCGTGATAACGAGAGCAAAGCCCTATTCTTGGCTCGCTCTTTGGAGGAAGCTCTAGAGTGTAAGGCTGAACTAGAAAGTGTTAAACAGCTGCGTACAGAAATGGAAGAATTGGTCAGCTCCAAGGATGATGTTGTGAAAAGCGTTCAGGAGCTAGAAAAGTCTAAGCGAGCCTTAGAACAGCAACTAGAAGAGATGAAGATTCCGTTGCAGGAACTGGAAGAGGAATTCCAGGCAACAGAGGATCTGTCCCAAAGAGGGGATAGTGTGCCTGATGCAGTTTTTAAAAGGATCAGTGTTTTGGGGTCTGTCCTGAGTGAGCCTCAGAAATGTGACGACATGTGGCTTGAATCACCCCTTTGGAATAAACCGTTCCTTCAAAAACTTCAAGCATTGGAAAATGTATCATTAGAGCTTCAGCAAACAAAGGAGCTGTGTAAGAAATGTGGTGATTTCTCAGTTCAGGCTGAAAACCTAGTGGAGAAAACTAAGGCTGTTGGTGAAAACGTGAAGCAAATGAATAAGTGCCTTTCAGGGAGTGTTTCCAAAATGGAACTGGTGAAAGACGGGTGGCAGAAGTTTGATCGTGATCTTGAGATGCATTCCATGTGGAATTCAGATAGAGAAAAAGAACTAGGTGACCTTGAGCGGTCAAATAGTTCAGCAGAAAGTGCATTGAAGAAACCTGTAAAAGAATGTGTTGCAGTTCCATGCTTCTTCACTGATGCAGAGAGGAGGTCTATAATGGATACCACCCAGATCGCTGGGTTCAACTGTGTTGTTGCCTTTGACCCCTATGTTGGTGGAAGGAAAGTTGATGATGTTCTGGTTGGCTTCTTCTGTGAAGAGTTTGGCAAGAAATATAAACTGAATATCAAATCAAATAGTAGGCCTTTACTGCGACTCGCTCAGGAGGGCGAAAAGTTTAAGAAGTTGATGAGTGCAAATGCTTCAGATCTGCCTATGAATATGAAATGTTTGGTGAATGATATTGATATCTCTGGGAAAAGGAACAGGGGTCACTTTGAAGAAATGTGTGACAGCCTGTTGTCTCAATTGGAAAATCCTCTGCACAGCATCTTAGAGCAAGCAAAGCTCAAGAAGGAAGATCATTCCCTTTTACAACAAAAAGTCAATGATTGTGTACAGATGTATGGAGAGGCAACTCAAGTCACAGAGGGATGTCAAGAGTCCCTACTTGGAACAAAGCTTAGTGAAGCAAAGGTTCTCAAAGTTTTGTGGAAAACATTTATGGATTGCAGAGAGAGGCGTCTTAAGAATGTTGAAGACATTAAGACTAGCCCAATTGAGTTGCCTATGGATCACGGTCCTCCATGGTGGATTGGACAGACGGTTATGAGGGACAAGCTGTCTGACATTTATGAGAAAGCTGTCAATGAAGATGACAGAAACGAGAAGGAGCAAAATGATGCCAAAAATGCAGTTGAAGAATGTGTATATGAGATGAGAGACAAACTGTGTGGCATTTATGAGAAATCCGTCAATGAAGATGACAAAACAGTTTCATCCGGAAGCTTGAGGATAATAGGAGGCTTATCAGTGAGTCAGCAGTGCCTGACACATGCGTGCCTGGAAATATGTGTCCCAACCCTAGGGTTGAAACAAGAGGGGGGGGTATGTGACAGGAAGTCAGCTAAATCTGGGAATGTAGTCACAGGAAGGAGATACATTTCCACCTGATTTAGAAAGTCCATTAATTAATTTAGGGTGTTGGCTACAGAGCTAGCCAGCAGGAAGTTGAAAGGCCTTCACCTGTTCAGAATGAGGGAGTTAAGGCTCTATAATTTGTTCAGAGAAAGTCCTATTGTTTGCTGCCTCCAGAAGCTGCATCCTGAAGCCATGTGGGCTGGGAGCAGGAGGACAGTCAGCGTGTGCCTCCCGACAGGATGTGTGGGCCTGGGAGAAGACCCCCCGGAGTGATGTGTGCCCGGGACGGTAACCAAGGGTGAATACGTCTCAAAGGTGAGAAGACGAACTGTTGATGTGAAAGAAACAAAAGGACTGTGTTGCCCTGTGAAGCTATTATAAAAGGACTATTGAGTGTCCGCTGTAGGACAAGGAAGTCTGCCCGACGGTAGGTTGGAGACAGACACTTAGGCAGGTTCCAGTTGTGAGAAGGTAGCCGCCCACAGAGGCAAGGATTTATTTTCTGTTTTATTTTATTTTGGATGTTTTGCTGCATACAGCCTGGTGAAGAAAACACCATTTAATAAACCACACTGTTTGTTTGCAAGCACTTGTCGGCTACCTCTCTGGGAAAACGCACCCCCCAAGGGGTCATCCACACCCGCCACCGAGCTAATCCCTTACACAACCCACAAGTAAAAATTTGATGTGTAAAAATATATGACACAATATAGCATTAGTGAAAATCAGTGCTTGAAGACAAAAAGTGCAAAGTGCAAAGCATAATAAAATATGCAACAAGTCCCAGTGATTAAAGTATATATCAATCCATGTATATTATAAGTGCAAAATAAAAAGGTGATGAATTATCCAAAGTCTTTAGTGATGATAAGTGCAAAGTGGTAGAAAAATCTTCTCTAGGTGCTCAAGCCACCTGGATGTGGCTGGTGTTTCCCAATCAGAGTGAGTGACCAAAGTGTCACAGATCAATGTTATCCGTGCACCCCCTTGTGGGTGGGTGCTCACCTTAAAACTGATTCCGTTAAGCTCAAATGCAGGGGGTCTTATGGATGACACTGCCGGGTGGTTCCATCCCAGTATCACAGATCAAGTCAGCAAATATCTACCCAACAGCCAACTTAACATGTGAATAAAAAAGCTTACAATAGTGCTTATACCTTTAAAACCTTTAATTCATGTAAAAACATAAGGTATTGCACTCACATGTAATGGTGCATCCATGCACCTTTAAAAAGCCATACAAGATAAGGTTTGACAACCATAGGAATACCGTGGTGGTGTAGTGGGAGACGCCGCAGCTGTGTACTTCCTTCTGTGTAGGATCAGCCTGACATTCTCTCCAGTACCTCGACGAAGCGCTCCGTCCGTCCTTGCCCCTCTCCTACGCGTGACGACACAAGGGACCACATGTCTTCATCAGGGGGATTTGATTGGACAGCGGGGTGCTTAGTGTTTTATATAGGACGGATGGGCGCCATTTTACCGGAGCCCAATAGATATTGAAATAATGTAAATCAAAGCAGATAAATAGGGATCAATAGAATGAAAGGACGAACAGGAGCCGACTGTTTCACGGCACCTCCCTCATCACCACTCGAGTATCATAAATCTAAAAACATCATAAAATATAGCAATATGTATGGCGACATAATATGATTAAAAATACAATGTGATTGAAGAATACAGAAATAAGAGCACTTCTTATAAATATCAAATATAAAAACAAAACGTTAAAACAACCTGGACCTATATCCATAAAAAAGTGTAAAAAAGTGTATGGTCAATAAACATTACAATCCATCAGTGAGTGCCAGATAAATAAATGTAATAATTACTGATAAAACAACCTAAATCAAACTCCTTATTAATCCCCCCTGGGAACAAGGATCCAAGTTGGTGTATCCACCAGGATTCCCTTTTTCTGAGTTCCCTAACAAAATTGCCTTCTCGCCAATGTTTTTTGGGGGCTTCAATCCCCCAAAAAGACATACCCTTACAGCTTTTTTTGTGTTTTTCCTTAAAGTGCATAGAAAGATAATGTTTTTCAAATCCCCTATTAATATTATAAACACGTTCCTTGATTATTTCCTTTAGGCATCTCTTAGTGCGCCCAACATAAAATTTATCTCAGGAGAATCGACTGGGGGAGGACATGGGATGGAGGAGAATCTACCGGAGAAGGAAGAGAACATGGGATGAAGAAGGAGTTCATGGGATGGAGGAGATTGGACTGAAGGAGGAAGTCATGGGATGAATGAGTTGGGACAGGAGGAGGTCATGAGATGGAGGAGATGGGACTGGGGAGGAGGACATGGGGTGGAGGAGATGAGACTGGAGGAGGTCATGGGACGTAGGAGTTGGGTCTGCAAGAGGAGGAAATGGGATGGAGGAGATGGAACTGGAGGAGGACATGGGGTGGAAAAGATGGGACTGGAGGAGGAGGACATTGGATGGAGGAGATAGGACTGGAGGAGGAAGAGGACATGGGATGGAGAAGGGTATAAAATGGAAGAGGGTGGACTGAAGGAGGAAGTCATGGGATGGAGGAGTTGGGACTGGAGAAGGAGAAGGACGTGGGATGGAGGAGATGGGACTGGAGGAGGAAGTCATTGGATGGAGGAGATGGGACTGGAAGAGTAGGATGTGGGATGGAGGAGATGGGACTGGAGGAGGACATGGAATGGAGGAGAATGGACTGGAGGAGGACATGGGATGGGGGAGATGGGACTTGAGAAGGAAGAAGACATGGGATGGAGGAGGGCATGGAATGGAGGAGTTGGGACTGGAAGCGGAGGACATAAGATGGAGGATATAGGACTGGAAGGGGACATGGGATGGAGGAGATGGGACTGGAAGATTAGGAAATGGGATGGAGGAGATGGAACTGGAGGAGAACATGAGGTGGAGGAGATGGGACTGGAGGAGATGGGACTGGAGGAGGAGGACATTGGATGGAGGAGATGGGAATAGAGGAGGATAAGGACATGGGATGGAGGAGATGTGAATGGAGGAGGAAGAGGACATGGGATGGAGGAAATAGGACTGAAAGAGGAAGAGGACATGGGATGGAGGAGGGCATGGGATGGCGGAGATGGGACTGGAGGAGGAGGAGGACGTTGGATGGAGGAGATGGGACTCCAGGAGGAAGTCATTGGATGGATGAGATGGGACTGGAAGAGGAGGACCTGGGATGGAGAAGATGGGACTGTAGGGGGAGGACATGGGATGGAGGAGATGGGACTGGAGGAGGAGGATATGGAATGGAGGAAATGGGACTAGAGGAGTAGAAAGACATGGGAAGGAGGAGATGGGACTGAAGGAGGACATGGGATGGAGGAGATGAGACTGGAGGAGGAAGAGGACATGGCATTGAGGGAGAGGAGGAAATGGGATAGGGGGAGGTGAAATAAAAAAAGCAAACACAAGGGCGCACCAGCCTAGTGCATTATCCTCTATAAAGGTTTTATTGAATAAAAGGTATAAAAATACTCACAGAGTCTTTATAAAAATACTAAATATTGCACTAGAATAAAACAGTGCTGATAGATCAAAATCCCAAAGACAAATGAATATGAGCTGCTAGCACAACATCCCATTGGTAAGGAACAATACAAAGTATAAAATAAAACAGCAGCGCTCAAGGTGTATCAATAATAAAAAGCAAAGTCCTCCAGTGAAATATGATAAACACTGTGGAGAGTATTCAGTAGGTCCACCACCAAAGGAAGCCAAAAATGCAGCCTCTTACCAGAAGCATGTAATAAAACAGCCGTCCAAACAGAGAGGTTACTGTTATTTGGTCAACGGATCAAAAAGGTTTTTTATAACGTCACAGGAAGTGACGAAACGCGTCAAGGTTGTGGAACACACGTCAGCACGCTACGCACCATGTGGAACGCAAGCCGGAACACTCCGCTCACCACTCTGCTAGGAGGTGCCTGATAGCGTTTTCTGTCTGCAATTTTGGAGTTTTGATTCTTTCTTCGCCCCTGTTTTAATACTGTTTGATGAATAAACATTTTAAACGATATTATACTATCTGGAGCCTTTCTTTTAACCCCATATTCTGAGGATCGAGATTGGGAAAGGAGGAACCCAACCTGCATCCCATCAGGATTATCCACGGAGGGGACCCCCAATTGGGCCTGAATGGCCACCAAGCGCTGTAGGTTCTAATGCTATACAGCATATAGCAAAATGTGGAAAAAAGTGCAGCGCTAATAAATACTAGCAATATAAACGTGTATATATATAAACCAAGAAAGGTAAATACAAATAAATAGCAAAATGAATAAAAGTGAACATCAAATCAACAGTCCCATATGTGAAGTGAAAAAAACAGTCCACAACGGTGATAATTGAAGTGCTCACTGGATCCCAACACCAACAAGATATAGAGATATATTGTGCTCACCAGAACGATAGGACTCAAAATGCCATATAGCATATGAGTCAAATCAGCTTGTTGTACAATGGATGGATAATCCGAAAGGGATGACTGAGGTCACTGATGTTGAGGTGAAGAGGTAATAGCAGATATGAACCGTCACACCAGAGAGGCTCTCACTCCGTCAGATGGCCAGAAAGGAACCAAAAAACAAGGGAGCACAAAATAGTGTAACACTGCTAAAATTTTAATTAAATAAAAATACACCAAATTGCACTTACAAACATCTCGTGGTAAAGAGCGTATACAGATGCAAAGGTAGGCTGTCAGCAGCGTGGCCTTGACGCGTTTCAGCATAAATGCTTTTTTCAAAAGATAGTGCTATACAGCATATAGGACCCAATAATTCTGGTAAGTCATTCATTTTTACCACGGGCTACTGGAAGAGAGGAATCCACGTCATGAAAGTCATGAACCTCTATTTATTGAGCACGAAGCACTTTGCACTTGATCACCACTTGAAAAGACTTTATTTAATAAATGTCATATGTTTTATTACTCACACTTATTGATCACCACCTGAAAAGACTTATTTATTTATTTATTAATTTTTTGGGACATTTATCAATTTTATATGTCTAATTGATTTGTATTTTCACTATATACTGCAAAGATACGTTTTCACTACTGTTCACATTTATTGAGACAATTGATTTATTTGAGGCAAGCGCTGTATATAGCCCAGGCTATTTTTCCAGTTATCCATTTCAAAACTACAGCTGCTGCCATACAAATTTATATATTTCACTATTTATTATTTACTATTTTATCTCACCAATTACACATATTTATTTATTTATTTAAAACCTTTTCCTAGGCGCGGGGAGATACACTAGTATAGTGTCATCTTTTTTCAGTCAGTCTTGATAAAAGCATATCAAATGGATACAGTGCCAACCGCCTCAGAACCACAAGGTGTAGCATCCTCTGAAGCTAGGCTAACTTCTAGCTTCAGAGGATGCAACACCTTGTGGTTCTGAGGCCGTTGGCACTGTATCCATTTGATATGCTTCTATCAAGACTCTGTTTGTGAGTATTTTTATACCTTTTATTCAATAAAATCTTTATAGAGGATAATGCACTAGGCCGATGTGCCCTTGTGTTTGCTTTTTTTGATTTTAGTGGTCTCAGACTACCCTGGCCTTGAAAAAGGACTGCAAGGCTGAAGTATACAAGCAAAGCCAAGCAGAAAGTCTTCGGTAGCCGTATAAGTGTGGCTGAATGTGGTTAGAAGAATACCTCTCAGAGCGCAGGAGATAAGTGTTTTGCACCAATTTTTTTATAGGGGGAGGTGAGGCAGGGAATGAAGGACATGGGATGGGGAAGATGGCACTGGAGGAGGAGGAGGATATGGGATTGAGAAGGACATCGGATGGGACTCGGTGGGACGGCCAGTGGGCAGATTCGGTGGGCCCTGGGGAATGTTGATTGTCACTTCCGGGATGATCCAGGCCTAAAGCTGTGTGATGACTGCCCTGCTGCTGGCCACCACCATCTTGAATGTGTTGTCAATAGCCCCAGCAGACTCAAAGCTGTCACTTACAGCGGAACTTAATTCGGTTTAAGGCTTTACCAAAACAGTTGTAATTTTTATGATAAGGGTGAAGTTCCTCTTTAAGTTTAATTCCCACCAAAATCATTTTGTGCATAGATCCTTCTCTCTCTATGATTGCTGTTAAGACTCTCGTTTCTTAACTTATCCCAAAACCATGAGCTATTGTTAATTGGCTTGTTTCAAAACTGTGAGCTGTTTGAATCGTAGTAGGGGCAATCGACTGATAAATAGACACTAGAAAACTTGTTTCAACAACAAGCTTCCCATAAAGGCACCCAAAATGGGTGCCACCATCTTAGATGTGATATGAACAGATCCAGAAGACTGAGAGCTGTCACATACATGACACTCTAAAGTATTACCTCTCACTCCTCCCCAGCAGCTACATACAAGGCAATGTAGTGAGAGTCTAAGAGGGGTGGAGGAACTAGGCCAGCACAGACAGTAATAAAACTCTTCCAGAAGGAAAGAGTGCTATTATGTAGCAGGAGGGAGAAGGAACTGAGCATGGGCTAGGGAATCGACCTTTCCTGGAGTGGTCAAATACCCAAGAGTTTAAAGGCACATTGCAATTTAATGATAAACGTTTATAGAATGGAATTACACTACAAGTAATCATTTAAAACACTTGATTTCTCTGAAATTTTACATATAATTGTTCCATTGATGACATGGCCTCTTCAACTCCAATAGAGCAGGTACTAATGTGGAGAAAGTGTATGGTAGGGATTTACAAGAGTGCCATCATCCCAATCCTGTATAAATATACACTATAGTAAAACCCTCCACAATGCGGGACTATTATAGGCACCACGGACAAACACCATTCGGCACAAATGTATAAATATATACATTTTCATAGAAGAATATTAAAATTGATTCTTAAAAAAAACAAAAGACAAAAACGGAATTTTTGTAAAATCTTACCTGTAAAATTCCTTTCTCTGAGTCCTCCGACAGTCGCCGCCTCTTCATATTCGTCACATATGGGGTATTAGACTTTGCTCCGAAGGAGTAGCTAGGCAACAGAATATGTTAACAATAAAGCTTTAACATATCCCACCCTCAAGGGGTGGTCCCCTCAGTCAATACCCTCCTACTTCCTGCAACCATATCTCAGTTTTAGTGGAATAGCAGTAGAGTATACATTCAAACCCCAAAAGAGGGGCGGGGGCGGCGACTGTCGGAGGACTCAGAGAAAGGAATTTTACAGGTAAGATTTTACAAAAATTCCGTTTTCTCTTACGTCCTCCGACAGTCGCCGCCTCTTCATATTCGTCACATATGGGGACGTCCCAAAGCAGTGCAAACATGAGGGGTGGGAAACGCATCCGCGCCGAAAGGCAACGCAGTCTCCACATCAAAGAAAGGAACCTTACCAAAGGAAGGAACTAGCTGGGCAACAGCAAAAATAAGTGCTCAACAGGAGCAACAACCCAGGAAAAGACAAAAAACCAGGGGATACAAAACTTATCCCAACAGCCAGGAGTCCCCAACAAGGGACCCTAGGGAACAGCCGCACTAAGAACCTTGCGGCCAAAGGAAGCATCCGCCGATGCCTGAACATCTACTTTGTAGAATTTTGTGAAAGTGTGCACGGTCGACCAAGTCGCCGCCTTACACACCTGGGCTACAGAAGCCCCATGACGACAGGCCCAAGACGTACTCAGAGATCTAGTAGAGTGCGCCTTCACAGGCACAGGGGGAACCTTCCCCTGCAAGGCATAAGCCTGTTCAATGGTCTGCCTGATCCATTTGGCAATGGTAGAGGCGGAAGCCGCCATGCCCTTCCGAGGACCCTCTGGAAGAACAAACAAGGAGTCCGTCTTACGAAAAGACTCAGTCGATTTAAGGTAAACCCTAATCGCTCGAACAACATCCAGAGAATGCAATCTCACCTCCTTAGGATGTTTAGGCTTCGTGCACAACGAAGGCAAAACAATATCCTCGTTAAGATGGAATTCCGAAACTCGTTTCGGCAGAAAAGAAGGATTAGGTCGCAAGACCACCTTATCCAAATGAACAACCAGGTACGGAGACTTGCAGGACAAAGCCGCCAGTTCCGACACTCTGCGAGCCGAAGTGATCGCCACCAAAAAGGCGACCTTTTTGGACAACATAGACAACGAGATCTCCCTGATCTGTTCAAAAGGAGCACGTTGTAACACAGACAGGACTAGATTCAAGTCCCAAGGGGGCAAGGGATCCCTCCTAGGAGGAACCAGATGCCGCACACCCTGAATAAAAGTGCCAACCAAGGAGTTGGAAGCTACGGGACGTTGAAACAGAACGGCCAGCGCAGACACCTGACCCTTTATCGTAGCCAGCGCCAAACGCTGATCGACACCCGTCTGAAGGAAAGACAGCACACGGGAAACCGAGTACGTGCGGGGTGAAAACCCCCTGGACTCACACCAGGCAAAATAGGCCTTCCAAGTACGGTAATAAACCTTTCCCGAGAAAGACTTCCTCGCGTTGATCAAGGTATGAACAACCTCTGGAGAGAGACCCTTCTCCTTCAGGACCTCGGTCTCAACAGCCAGGCCGTCAAAGCCAGCGACTGTAAAGCAGGATGGTAAATCGGTCCTTGAGACAGTAGATCGTCCCGAAGAGGCAGACGCCAGGGGGCGTCGACCGCCAGATTCACGAGGTCTGCGTACCAGGACCGGCGAGGCCAGTCCGGTGCCACAAGAATCACCGTGCTGCGTTCCGAGTGTAACCTGCGAAGGAACCGGGACAGCAACTGAATCGGTGGAAACGCGTACATCAGCCTGTACTGATGCCACGGGGCCACTAACGCGTCCGACGCGTCCGCCCGAGGGTCGCGCGTCCTTGCCACGAACCTCTTCACCTTGTAGTTGAGGCGAGACGCGAACAGGTCCACATCTGGAAGACCCCACTTCGCGCACAACATCTGGAAGACAGCCGGGTGGAGAGACCATTCCCCCTGATCCAGGGTCTGGCGACTCAGATAGTCCGCCTGCCAGTTCTCCACTCCCGGAATGTGAACCGCCGTTATCGCCGGGACATGAGTCTCGGCCCAAGACAGAACGTCGGCCACTTCTCGAGCCGCTCGGGCACTCCTGGTGCCCCCTTGGTGGTTGATGTAGGCCACCGCCGTGGCATTGTCCGTCTGCACCCGAACCGGGCAGCCCTGCAGCCGGTCCGTCCAGCGATGAAGACAGAGCCTTATCGCACGCAATTCCAGAATGTTGATCGGGAGGGAAGACTCCCCCTCCGACCAGGTCCCCTGGGCGGACAGAACGCCCAGAACACCACCCCAGCCCGACAGGCTGGCATCCGTGGTGATTATCGTCCACGAGATCGGACGAAACGACTTGCCCCCGGACACCAACGGGGACTGGAGCCACCACAGGAGGTTTTCCCTGGTGCGATGACTCAACGAGATCTGAAGATCCAGAGATTGAGGTCGCCCGTCCCACTTGGACAAGATCTCCGCTTGGAGACCCCGCGTGTGAAACTGCGCGAAAGGAATCGCCTCGAAAGCCGAGACCATCAATCCCAGACATCTCATACACGTCCGCAGAGACGAGTTCGGAACGTCCCTGAGGGACCTGACTTCCTCCTGAAGAGTCCTGAGTTTGTCTTCCGGCAGGAAGACCTTCGCCTGCACCGAGTCCAGTATCATTCCCAGATAGGGAAGACGAACCGACGGACTCAGAGTCGACTTTGGAACATTTATCGTCCAACCGAACTCCTGCAGAGTTTGCATCGTGACAGACAGGTCCTTCTCCAGACCCTGACTGGTCGCAGACCGAATCAGAATGTCGTCCAGATACCCCAGGACAGAAATGCCCTGGGCTCTCAATAATGCCAGAACCGGTGCAAGCACCTTGGTGAAGACCCGCGGAGCCGAGGCGAGCCCAAAGGGCAACGCCACGAACTGGTATTGATCCTCCGCAATGGCAAATCGAAGGTATCTCTGATGACCCTCGAATATGGGGATGTGAAGATACGCATCCTTCAAATCGATGGAGGCCATGAATTCCCCCGGAACCAGGGCAGCCACCACCGAGCGCAGGGATTCCATGTGGAACTTGCGAACCCGCACAGAGCGGTTCAGAGCTTTCAAGTCCAGAATTGGACGAACCTTGCCCTCCTTTCTGGGCACAGTGAACAGATTGGAATAAAACCCCCGAAATCTGTCCCGATGAGGCACCGGAACCACCACTCCCTGAGCCCTCAGGTCCCGCACCGCCAGGCGCAGATCCCGCAGGCGCTCTGGAGACAGTTGTAGATTTGAGGGAAAAAATCTGCTCTCTGGCCGAGAGAGAAACTCGATCTTGTAACCAGATCGAACGATTTCCAGAACCCATCTGTCCCGCACACGGGCCAACCAGGGCTGAAGAAAACCGAGCAAGCGTCCCCCCACCCCAAAACTGGGTGAGGGCGCCCCTTCAGGCCGAACTGTTATGGGCCGCAGGTCCGGATTGGCCGGACTTCTGTTTTCCAGACCAGGGCTTCTTCTGAGAGCCCTGGCCCTTGAACGGTTTGCCCTTGTAGTGCGGCCGAAAGGCACGAAAGGACCCCTGAGGGGGCCGAAAATTAGCATGCTTCTTCCCAGAAGCCCCCTTAGCCTTGGGGAAATGGGGCAAGAGAGTGCTCTTACCCCCAGTAATCCCCTTAATCAACACATCCAGGGACTCCCCAAAAAGGCGAGACCCATCATAAGGCAGATTGGCTAAGGTTTTACGTGAAGATTGGTCCACCGACCAACACTTCAACCAAACCAGGCGGCGAGACAACACCGCCACGCTGTGCACACGCGCGGCCAACGGAATCAGGTCCAGGTCCGCATCACACAGATACATGACACCCTGGTGGATCTGATCCACCATATCCAGGGTCGCCGCTGAGGCCGAATCGGCCACTAGGACGCGCCTAAGCATCTGCGTCCAACTTGCGATCGCCTGGGCCGCCATGAGAGAAGCAAACAGAGCCTTAAGCATAGAACCCGTAACAGAATAAGTATGACGGGCAAGAGACTCCAGTCTCCTATCCGTGGCATCACGGAAAATAGGGGATCCCTCTGCCGGGATCGCAGTGGCTTTGTTCAAAACCGCAATAGCATGATCTACCGGCGGAGGCACACACCACCGTTCATCAGTGGCAGGCGAGAAAGGATAACGCAGCTTAAATTTACTTGGTACCGCAAAAGGCTTGCGCAAATCGCGCCATTGGTCCTTAACAGCGCGCTGAAAATCAGCATTGCAGGGAAAGACCTGCGGCGTCCTGCGTTTTCTCTGCGTCCCATAAGCCGCCAAGGCAGCTGGGGGACACACCTCGTCCTGCAAACGTAGCGTCTGCTTAATGGAAGCAATCAACTCATCCATGATTGCAAGCTCTTCAGGCGAGCCAGGGGGAGAATTATCAACCCCCTCAACTTCAGCCTCTACCTCAGACCCCACTAGATCCAGAGAGGAGCGGGACCCCGATAGGGGGGTCCCCGCCAGAACAGCCCCATCACCTTCACCCTCAGAATCAGAGGACAGAGCAACTCTGGGCCGTTTAGTAGATTGAGCAGCCACCAGCATTTGCACCTGTGCAGCAAGGCCAGCCACAATAGTGGCCAAATCCCCCCCTGGGGGGGAAACAGCGGTCCCCTGGCTTTCCACCAAGACTGTGGGAAATTTGCCCTCCTGAGAATCCATTGCCCCTGTATGCCAGACAACCAAGGGTTAACTGCCCCCTTACAGCAAGCGCGGCAAGCGCAGCCCACCGCACCACACTCAGGCACAATGAGACCCCCACAGGGAATATATAGACTGAATACAGGCAATGGAACACAGGAATAGAAGGATAAAACCTGAGGAGACTCCGCTGCTGCTGCTGCCTCGATCGGTGCTTCCAGGAGAGAGGAAGTGATGCTGCCAGGGCGCTCTATGTAAGCCTATGGAGGCTACAAGAAAATGGCCGCCGTGCATGTAAACCATGCGGCCGGAGCGGGCGCCGGTAAAATGGCGCCGTTTGGCGCCGAAATCGCCGCTCCACAGTGCATAAAATCACACACAATATCATCCCATAATATGGATACATGTTAGATCGCCGCAGCGATCGCTGTATATGCCCCAACATGCCATTAAAAACATGCCCCACAGCACACAGCTCCTCACACTGCCCAGCCTGACATACTCAGTGTCATACAGCTCCCCCCCCCCCTTGCAGCCCACAGCATGCAGCCGAGAGATAGGGAGACAAGCAGTGTGATTAAAGGCAGGTTACACAGTCCCAGACTGAGACCCCCCCAGACAGACAGGTCCCCACATAGATACACTTACCTCACATGGCGTGGGGAACCCGCACAGGCGAACAAGCCGCTGCACATGAGGCAGGGAGAGTCGCTACTCAAGACGCACACAATGGCGGTTCAGAAACCGCACAGCGTCCGGTGAGGTAGCCACCTCACCAATCATCCCTGCACCGAACAGGGATGGGTCGTTCACCGTGCCAGGAGCGTTACCTGGCTGAACGCTCGATGGCAGACTGGGAAGCCACTGACCCACGACCTGCGACCAGGGGGATCAGCCCGAGACCCAGTCCGCATGATCCTCTTCGTCCGAAGAACTAACTAATGCTGACAAAAATAACAGCTAAGTAAAGGTAGAGAGAAAACTCAAACAAAATATCAAAAAGAAGAAAGAGTCTGGGACAAAAAGTCCCAGCACAGAGAGAGCCAGCCACTCCTGACAAGCTAGACATTAAAACTGAGATATGGTTGCAGGAAGTAGGAGGGTATTGACTGAGGGGACCACCCCTTGAGGGTGGGATATGTTAAAGCTTTATTGTTAACATATTCTGTTGCCTAGCTACTCCTTCGGAGCAAAGTCTAATACCCCATATGTGACGAATATGAAGAGGCGGCGACTGTCGGAGGACGTAAGAGAAAAAAGGATGTGGAGCTTGAGATTTAAAATGCCAACAAAGGATTTACAATACAGGGTAGAATGAGACACTGACACGTTTTGAGATTTGGGTTTTGCACTCTTCTTTAGGGAGGCTCCTGTATTATGTACAAATAATTTCTTTACCATAAAAACAGTAAATCCAAAATATACAATTATAGATACAATGACTATATTATATCTATCTACACATTCAGACTGATAATGACCAAGCCAGCCAAGCTGCTCCGTATAACAAGCCCAAATGTAAAAGTTATCAAGACTGGAAAATAGTAATCTAGAAACTGACATCTGTGTGTGTTCAGGCAAAGGACTACAGCTGAAAAGGGGGAGAAAACCCCTTACTACCAATGTGGAAGGTCATATGTAGAATGCTCTTCAATCTCTTTCAGACATACTGTACAAAAAAAAGTTCGAAATATAATACAATAGTAAATTACTCACATCTTTTATTAAGTAGTCAGGAAAGAGAAAGACGCAAAAAATATTCCCTGCAGGAAGTAAACAGTCCAGATGTAAAGGTGATTCATTGTGCTCTAAGGCTTGTCAGTATAATAGTATTTATTTATTGTCATCTGGTCATTCAAAACTGCCTGTAACCATATGCAAATCACCCGTAAGATTGCAAAACTAACAGTGATGCAATATTTCATGTTTTCAATTCAGATTCTACTAATGCTGTCTAAAATATCTCCTTGTAAATTAATATAATTTATGATATATAAATGGTGCATTTCCAGGGATATTGCGTTCTACGTTTTAACTGATCTGAGCAATCTCCAAAAAGTTATTTTATTTGGTCAGGATAAAAAAATGTTTTAAAAATATAATCATAATGTATCATGGTCTATGACAAGCCCCCAGATTTAGCTGTACCAAACATTTAAAAATATTATCAGGCCACTCAGCTAGGACAAATGGCAGCAGTCAATGTTCAGTTATCAGCCCCGCTATGGGTGATGATTGGTTTAGGACATTACTTTAACACAACATGGCAGTGCCCCACACCCCTTCGCATGTTACTGATTGCCTCCATGTTCCCGGTTGAGTGCCTGCTTTATCTTCATCCAATCACTTTAGCACCCTCAGCCCTCCCTTTTGAGGTTTTGATTGGTTCTTACCTGTTTTGCTCAGGTGTTTACACTTTTATTTGTCTTGTATAGATTCCTCTGAAATGTTACCATTACCGGGTTAGTGCAAAAGCTGTTTTTAAATTACATGGAAAGTAAAAGTGGATTTAGAAGTACAGTGGGTACGGAAAGTATTCAGACCCCCTTAAATTTTTCACTCTTTGTTATATTGCAGCCATTTGCTAAAATCATTTAAGTTGATTCTTCTTCCTCATGAATGTACACATAGCACCCCATACTGACAGAAAAACACAGAATTGTTGACATTGTTGCAGATTTATTAAAAAAGAAAAACTGAAATATCACATGGTCCTAAGTATTCAGACCCTTTGCTCAGTATTTAGTAGAAGCCCCCTTTTGATCTAATACAGCCAGGAGTCTTTTTGGGAAAGATGCAACAAGTCTTTCACACCTGGATTTGGGGATCCTCTGCCATTCCTCCTTGCAGATCCTCTCCAGTTCTGTCAGGTTGGATGGTAAACGTTGGTGGTCAGCCATTTTTAGGTCTCTCCAGAGATGCTCAATTGGGTTTAAGTCAGGGCTCTGGCTGGGCCATTCAAGAACAATCACGGAGTTGTTGTGAAGCCACTCCTTCGTTATTTTAGCTGTGTGCTTAGGGTCATTGTCTTGTTGGAAGGTAAACCTTCGGCCCAGTCTGAGGTCAAGAGCACTCTGGAGAAGGTTTTTGTCCAGGATATCCCTGTACTTGGCCGCATTCATCTTTCCCTCGATTGCAACCAGTCGTCCTGTCCCTGCAGCTGAAAAACACGCCCACAGCATGATGCTGCCACCACCATGCTTCACTGTTGGGACTGTATTGGACAGGTGATGAGCAGTGCCTGGTTTTCTCCACACATACCGCTTATAATTAAGGCCAAAAAGTTCTATTTTGGTCTCATCAGACCAGAGAATCTTATTTCTCATCATCTTGGAGTCCTTCAGGTGTTTTTTAGCAAACTCAATGCGGGCTTTCATGTGTCTTACACTGAGGAGAGGCTTCCGTCGGGCCACTCTGCCATAAAGCCCCGACTGGTGGAGGGCTGCAGTGATGGTTGACTTTCTACAACTTTCTCCCATCTCCTGACTGCATCTCTGGAGCTCAGCCACAGTGATCTTTGGGTTCTTCTTTACCTCTCTCACCAAGGCTCTTCTCCCCCGATAGCTCAGTTTGGACAGACGGCCAGCTCTAGGAAGGGTTCTGGTCATTCCAAACGTCTTCCATTTGAGGATTATGGAGGCCACTGTGCTCTTAGGAACCTTAAGTGCAGCAGAAATCTTTTTGTAACCTTGGCCAGATCTGTGCCTTGCCACAATTCTGTCTCTGAGCTCTTCAGGCTGTTCCTTTGACCTCATGGTTCTCATTTGCTCTGACATGCATTGTGATCTGGAAGGTCTTATATAGACAGGTGTGTGGCTTTCCTAATCAAGTCCAATCAGTATAATCAAACACAGCTGGACTCAAATGAAGGTGTATAACCATCTCAAGGATGATCAGAAGAAATGGAAAGCACCTGAGTTAAATATATAAGTGTCACAGCAAAGGGTCTGAATACTTAGGACCATGTGATATTTCAGTTTTTCTTTTTTAATAAATCTGCAACAATGTCAACAATTCTGTGTTTTTCTGTCAGTATGGGGTGCTATGTGTACATTCATGAGGAAAAAGAATGAACCTAAATGATTTTAGCAAATGGCTGCAATATAACAAAGAGTGAAAAGTTTAAGGGGGTCTGAATACTTTCCGTACCCACTGTATATATTTTTTATTTTACATGCATACATCTTAATTATCTGTCACAGAGCTCACTTCTATCCCACGTTTTCATCTGCTTTCCTCCAGGGGACAGGATCATCTTTGTTCAGGGATCATCCAGGGTACACATCCATGTCCTAGACTGAGATTCTGCCACAGAGGTGACACATGAATGTAAATCCAGGTGTCAGTGCAGTTTTTGGGTGTGTTGACTAATGTCTGAGGTCAGCTGTTACTGCCATCTCCTTGCTACTAATACTATGTTTCAATCTAATCATTGGGCAGAAGAGACTAAGGAAATGCTTTTTACTGCCTAGGTCCAGATTTATCATTTTTTCTTTTCTTAGAGTAGCTGTCTTGCGCTGCTCCCCAACATCTGCTTTTAAAGCCCCCCTCGCGAAACATGCCACCGACCAGTGGTGGCCCATTCATTAGGGTCACCGCCCCCCCTAGTCCATGCGCCTGGTCTCTAATCTACATACAGGGAGCTGGACGCATTTATTCCAATCGTTTTTCTTTTTGTGTTTTTTTCTTTAGAAGCGCATGATTAGAGCCTGAGGCTCTAATTGGCTTCAGAAAGGGTGGGCGTGGGACGCATAGCACTGTGCCCAAAGTCCACCCAGCTGTGTGACATTGGTGAATGAATATTCGCGAATGTCTTCTTGTTTCTCCTCACGACCAATCAGAAAGCGGGTTCTGAGTCCTGATTGGCAGGAAGTCCCAAGACCCGATTAGCCACGAGTCCTAATTCCTGATTTACCGGGACTTGGGAGGAGATGCAGGGGGTGAAGCCGCCACCTGGATGGGGTAAGTGCAGGGGCCGGCAGGGGGCCTGTCAGGCGAT
Organism: Pelophylax lessonae; assembly: GCF_965119305.1. Classification (NCBI taxonomy): domain Eukaryota; kingdom Metazoa; phylum Chordata; class Amphibia; order Anura; family Ranidae; genus Pelophylax; species Pelophylax lessonae. Next base: position 635,249,293 of record NC_138769.1, on the reverse strand, counting down.
CGATCTTTCATTCGAATGACGAGGGTGGGTTATGTGATTGGCTGGCTGGGGGCCTTCCCAGGAGAATTGAGCCCCAGCTGCCACTGCCACCGACGCAAACCATAAAAATGTCCGCAGAGACATATTCAGTACACAGAACATATTTTTTTCCTGCAACCATGGGTTGCAAGAAAGAAATTTGCATGATTCCTCCATCAACGCAAACAGTGCTGACTGGAGAATCAGCAATTGTCTTCTCCTGGTGGACGGGAGAGGCCATCTTTCCCGGGAGAAGACAGTGATTATCGCCAGCGGCTATTGCAGCAGCTAGTGATAATTGCTAGAGAATCTGGCATGCTGGTTGCAGGGCCGGCCTTTGGGGTGTGCGAGCCGTGCGGCCGCACAGGGCGCCATGGGCAACAAGGGCGCCATGCGGCCATCACAGCTCGCAGATCAGGTGATTCAGGCCGCACAGCGGGAGGTGAGCGGCGACCGCGGCCTGGACAGGGTCAACACAGGCTGCGGCCGCCGCTTACCTCCCGCTGTGCGGCTGTGCCTCGGTCACCCGTGTGGGGGGCTCCATGGGGGGGATCTGATGTAAGGGGGGTCTGTGATGTAAGGGGAAGCTCTCTGATGTGGGGGGCTCCATGGGGAGGGTCTGATGTAAGGGGACTTTGTGTGGGGGGTCTGTGATGTAAGGGGGGGCTCTCTGTGTAGGGGGCTTTGTGTGGAGGGGGGGCTCTGATGTAAGGGTGCTTTGTGTGGGGGGGCTCTCTGATGTAGGGGGTCTCTAAATGAAGGGGGGCTTTGTGTGGGGGGTCTCTACTGATGTAAAGGGGGCTCTGTGTGGGGGTCTCTGATGTAAGGGGGGCTAAGTTATTAGTGATCATAAAAAAGGTGCAAGAAAATGCGGGGGGGGGGCGCCACAGGATTAGCTCGCACAGGGCGCCTGAACACCTAAGGCCGGCCCTGGCTGGTTGTACCCAAGTTGATCAACTGGGTACATTTATCCTGCCCATTAATTGTTTGAATCTCGGCTGAGATTTGAACTGTGTATGGCCGGCCTAACACAAACAAATATATATAAGCTCGCAGAGACACAATTAATAGCATAATGGCAAAAACAGAAAACTATCTACAGAGACCTAATCAGTACCCAGGGCTGCTGTTAGAAATTGTGGGGCCTGTACAGACTACCTGGCAGGGCCCCCTCAAGAAAATATTAAAGATATATTTAGCTAAAATTACAACAAAATCACTATTATCAGACACAAATATAACATAACTCGCATAATTCCTGCTAAATCTAAAAAAAAAAAAACGATGGTAAATAAAAAAGAAGATGAGATGAGAAAAATATACAGGCTGGGCAGTTGGAGCTCAGTGATCAGAGAGACAGAGAGAGAGAAACAAAGTTACAATTTACAAATAAACTCCTGAGCAGAGATAAGTGCTGGGAGGGGGGCCCACACAGGGAGGGGGATTAGTGAGGGACGACTGTCTCTTTCTCAACAGATACAAGCTGATAGCAGGGAGAGGGACAGATCAGATTCAGGTGCTGGAGGAAGATTTCTGTATTTCATAGGCGTGCGCACAGGGTGTGCCGTGTGTGCCTGGGCACACCCTAATCATCTAGGGCACATTAGCATTATCGCTCTGTTTGCCAGTGAGGAGATGGGAAAGATCTCCCTCGGACCAGCTCTGCCATAAGAGAAGTGCCACACACTTCTATTTCACTTTGCCAGCAGGGAGAGTAATGTACCGGGGCCATATACATGTAGGCAAACACATGCATGTGTATTTAAACTTCGGGGTGCACACCCTAATGCAATAGGCTGCGCACACCTATGCTGTATTTGTTGTCCATCACTAATCCCCCTCTATGTGTGGGCCCCCCTGTGTGCTAGGGCCCCCTACAAGAGGGCTGGTGGTCCCCCCCTATCAGCGGCCCTGTCAGTACCACACTGACAAAGACAGAAATACATTCCCTGAGACAACTGGTACCATACTGACACCCCCCAGAAGCATGCCCACAGAGATAGAATTGCTTCTGTACTGACAAAGACAGCAACGTGTCTCCAGAGATTGAAACAATGCTATACTGACACAGCCAGAAACATGTCCACAGAAAAGGATTTAGTACTGCACAAACATACCTGCAGAGACGGAATCATTACTGCACTGACAAGGGCAATAGAGATCACAGTGTGAATGCACAGGAGGACAAGAGAAGGCTCTGTAGCTTTAGGCAGATTCCACCGAAAGGATCTAGACGAGGGTACAGAGGAATATGTTGCTACTTAGGGATGCAGGGGAAGGGCATCAAGCCCTACTAACAATATGTGCATTTTCCTATGAAAAATAAAAAAGGTCCTCGGGCCCAGGTACCAGAGATCCAACTCTGTGTAGCTGGCCCACCTGAAAAGTCTCTACACCCTCCATTCCTCAATGTGTGATATTATTCTCTTCGCTGTGCTACTGAATGCCTGAATGCAGGATAGGGGGTTTGCTCAATGCTGTATAGATGCTGGAGCTGGTCACAGTATAATGCTTTCTACAAGGTGCCTGAATAGGCAATCATGTCAGCACACCTCTGGTTAGAAAATTCTCAGCCAAGGCTGAAAGTATCTCAATGACTACTGTAATATACTGTTACTGTGTGTGACATGTCAGGAATATATCCATTCAAAATTTGTAAAGTTCTTGAAAGTTCCACTTCAAATTGCTGTTTGCCCGTCAGAGAACTTTTTGCTGGAGTGGTTCTGGTAAGCAACACCTAACTTGATTTTCTTTTCCTTTCCATTTTTTCAGATTTATCTTCTTTACAGTTTGCGTTCACACTTGTTTACTCTTTTTCCTGGCCCTATGTAGAGCACCTGCACTGCAGCACCCCTGATTGGCTCCTTGTGCTGCTTCTCTCTTCCTTCTTTGTACAGGGACTGCAAGAAGCTGGTCACAGGTTAATTTCGGTACAAGCTACATAGCTTGTTTTCAAAAAATTAGTTATTCATGCACTAATGATTACAAAACCTTAATTTAGGCTTTTTATGTCTGCCTGGAGTCCAGCTTTAACCACTTGCTGTCTGCTCACTAGAGCTGTACTGCGGCAAAGTGGCTCTTGTAGGTCTGACGACGTAGACCTACGTCAGCAGACACTCCCCCTTCTCGGCGCCGCGCGCGCCGCCAGAGGCTCGCTCCCGCTGTTTTCGGTCACAGCGGGAGTCGGGCCAGGGGAGGAGCGGCGGGGATCGCCGCCGCTCTTCCCCGATCGTCGGGGAATCGAGTCTGGAGATCTCCTAAGTGACAGGCAGGGTCAGATTGCAGGGTTCAGCGTAGCTGAACCTGCGATCTGTCCTTCTGTCACATAGTCCCCTACCCCCACACACGTCAGTAAGCACCAGGCATACATTAACCCCTCCCTCTCCAATAAAATTAACCCCTTCCCTGCCAGTGTCATTTTTACAGTAACAGTGCATATTTATAGCACTGATTACTGTAGTAATGTCACTGGTAACCCCAAAAGTGTCAAAAATGTCAGTAAAGGGTCCGATCTGTCCGCCTCAATGTCGCAGTCCCACAAAAAAAAATCGCAGATCGCCGCCATTACTCGTTAAAAAAAAAAACTCCAAAAACGACAGAAATCTTTCCCTTAGTTAGTAAATGCAATAACTTTTGCGCAAACCAATCAAAATACGCTTATTGCAATTTTTTTTACCAAAAATATGTAGCAGAAAACAAATTGGCCTAAAATGATAAAAAATTTTGATTTTTACATTTTTTTGGGGGGGAATTTCATATAAAAAAATTTGAAAAATATTATTTTTTCAAAATTGTCGCTCTTTTTTTGTTTATAGCGCAAAAAGTAAAAATTGCACAGGTGATCAAATACCACCAAAAGAAAGCTCTGTTTGTGGGAAAAAAAGGACGTAAATTTTGTTTGGGTATGGCGTCGCATGACCGCGCAATTGTCAGTTAAAATCCTACAGTGCCGAATCGCAAAAAGTGGCCCAGACGTAAGACAGCAAAATCCTCCGGTGGTAAAGTGGTTAAATATGAGCTCTTGACTAAGTCTTTTATCAATAGATGTACTGAAAGCTATGACCTTTCTATGCGAACCCAAAAGGGTTTAAATAAATTAGTGAATTTTACTGTATCCTATAACTTCAAATCTGACTTCATTGCAAAATATAACCCTTACACCCCTGTCCCCCCAAGCGTAAAACGTTTTTGAATCAACCTAATATATCATTTTACCAGATCCATTATGGGCTCTCTGAGCCCTATAAAACACAATTTTTTTTAATGCGTGTATACACGCTCACCTTATCTCAAATTTATATTCTGCTTTCAATCACACTGTGGCTTTTTCTAGCCTTCAAAACAGGCTTTAACTTTCAAATATATCTCCCCTAGTGGCACCTTGGCTGTATATTCACTAGCAAGGACAGCTTTTAGGTGAACATTGATCAAGATAATGGATAGGGTTTACACAGCATAAAAAAAAACACACTTTAAATGTCATACTTCATCTAAATGTTGTCTGGAATGCAACAATAGATGGACCACTGTGCACATACAGTGGCAGTGTCTAAGTTTATACTTTAAAAAGAAAAATCATATAATTATTTGAGACAATTGTCCTTATTCAGTATAGAGTACAAATTATTAATTTTAGTAACCAACTAGAAATCACACTGGCTAAGTTGAATTCTGATTGGTCTTATAGGCCACTCATTTAAAGCCTATCTCAATCTTTCCTTTCACTTTAAATGGTTTGTATGGGCCAAGCTGTCCGAAATAAACAATTTAGTTTACTAACTGCTGTAGCGCCAGTTACCTACAGTATAGAGCGCTGTCAGGGCAGTGGTACAGGGACTTCCCACCCGCAACAGGGACAACAGCAAGTTGGGCTAAACACCTATCATTTATTTACAGGAAGTCTTCCTCTGATCAGCCAAGGTGTAAATTCGGACGGAAGATGTCACAAGCTCCACTTCAGTCATTGAGAGTTAGCCTTATATTTTGTTTATAAAAAGACAAGGCTTCCTGTGAATGACTGAGAAGCACTCAGCCCTGCTTGATTTTTCTCTGACAGCAGACAGGTACTCCCAAACCAGCTTGGACTAAACAAACTATTTAAAGTATAAAGAAACTAGGGTTAGACTTTAAGGAGCAGTACGCATACGGAATAGGGCTAAATTTGCATGATTAGTCAAGAAAACCCCACCAGTATTTTTACTTTGAAGCATATCACTAAAAAATAGATCCCAATGATAGCTTAAAGTGATTCTAAAGGCCTAAAGTGGTTGTAAACCCCATACAAAAAATATGAACAAAGCATATCCCTCTATAGTGTGTTCTTGTCTCAACCAGGAGCAGAGTAAGAGCCAGGCCAAGGTCAGTAGTATCAAGCGGGCAGAGGAGGTACTGAAACAGCAGACAGGAGGCAAGGTTGGGTCACAAGCCAGAGTTAGCAACAGAAGTTGAGGAACAAAGTCAACAAGCCAGGGCTGGATATGTATCTATACACATCAGGTCACAGGCAGGGGGAACAACCACTCAGCAATGAAACCGGGTCCTGTAGGGCTTTAAATAGGCTAAAATCCATGCACGCCCCCGCTTGTGAGCATGTGCAGCATGCTCATGCTCACAGGCAGGGGAGGGCTGGCAGCCTTAGGCCTGGGGGGCAAGTCCAGTCAAGTGGCCAATTGAACCATGGAATCAGCTCACCATCCATGCCCACCTGGTTTTGGACTGACAGCTGTATACAGTGTCTGGCCCCTACATTAATCCAGCCCTGAGTGCGGCCTTTATACTAGTTTTTACCACTTTTCAGAGTGGCCCGGGGGGCAATTGCCACCCTGCCCCCCTTGCCAGTCCTCCCCTGCTCACAGGCATGTATTCATGAAGATGCACACAAGAGCTTAATACTCTTTGAGCATGGGCAAGAGCATGGTTTCCTGACACTCATTTGGTAGCACTCCTAAGCAGTGGTCCACGATGAACAGTTCCATGATATCAGCTCCTGTTAGCTTCTCTGACTGCAACTATTTCATGGCCAGTTGCAGCAAGCCAAGCATTTGCAGGAGCCTTCAATGGGTTTTATGCAGGAGAAGCATGGTTATGAAAGCAGGGTACTGGTATACAGGAGGTAAGGAACATTTAGTAGCACTTATTAGTGGCTAAGGGCAACGAAGCAAGAGATTGTTTATGTTTAGAGGCAGATCTGAATTGGTGTGAATCAACTGAAATTGGCGATAGGATCCCTGACTAGGCTTGGAGTAGAGGCTTAACAAAGTTTAGTGTACAGCTCCTTTGTCTAACTAGAAAAAGAACATCAGTACCACAAACCAACAACAGGTGACTGGCCAGCATGATGCTTCCAGCAATGCAACCTGCAGAGATGTATAGTAACGAAGTAGAACTACTTAAGTACTGTACTTAAGTACCGAAATGCGGTATCTGTACTTTCCTAGAGTAGAATTTTTTTCTCCTACTTCTACTTTTACTTCACTACATTTTTTCGATGATTTTGATACTTCTACTCAAGTATTTTTTTTTTTGTGCTGCATAGTTACTCGTTACTTTTAAAAAATTACCACTGCCAGAACAGTAGATGGCAGGTTGCATAAAGCTCAAAAAAATGTGTATAATGTCATTTGTAAATCAGTGCATACGAAAATAAAGGCTGTGTATAATAAAAGCTGCTATACCAAATCTTTCCAATAAAAAGAAAATATGAAACAAACAAATAAATTGTGCTACAGCGCTTAAAGTGCATCAAGAAACTACTGACAAACACAGTTTAATCATTTGAATAAATCATTTGAAATAATAAAAACCAATATGATGTTCAAACTTTTGACTTCTTTCTTTAATAACTACATAACACAGTACTTGTACTTCTACTTTCAGTACTTGAGTAGAATTTTTTTTTCAAAACTACTGGTACTTTTTACTTTTAGTACTTAAGTAGCAAATTTTTTGAAAAAACTACTTGCAATACTTAAGTAAAAAAAATGTTGAATACTTTAGTACTTCTACTTAAGTAACTTTTTCTGCGAGCACTTCCACTTCTACTCAAGTCACTTTTTGATCGAGCACTTGTACTTTTACTCAAGTAGAAATTTCGAGTACTTTATACAAGTCTGGCAACCTGTGCATCTAGACAGCAATAGTCACCCCAAGGTGAGCTAGGATCTCTTCTTTTAACTTTGCATAATTAACTTAGCATAATATTTTTTCCATCCACCGCCAGTAAATCATAATATGCCTTCTGCTGTTTTCCTGACAGAAATGGAGCAATAAACTTCCTGAGGCCCACCCTCTCTCTCTGCCATGCACTCAAACATGGCCAGGATAGCTTCCACATTCTCCTAGGGCATAGGTCAGCAACCCGCGGCTCCGGAGCCGCATGCGGCTCTTTTGAACTTTTGCTGCGGCTCCGGGGCGGATGCTAGCGAGGGGAGGAGGCGCACTGTGCGCCCCGACACTCCCCACTGAGGCGCTGTCCTGGCTGTGACATCGCATGGGGGGTGGTGCGTGCATTAGTCACGCACCGTCCCGACGTCACCTTCCCGCCCACTGTCAGAGAGGAGGGCAGCGGCGCAATGCAGTTCGAAGAAGACATCCGTCCAGACTCCCGTCAGCAGCAGCACGCCAGGCACCAGTGTGAGGTAAGTGAAGTTATGCCTCAGCGGGGGGGGGGGGGGGGCACACACTGCTTTGAAGGGGGCACGCACGCATGCTGGTCTCTGCATTAAAATGGGGCATGTATGTTGGTCACTACATTGAAAGGGGCATGTATGCTGGTCACTACATTGAAAGGGGCATGCATGCTGGTCATTGCATTGAAAGGGGCATGCATGCTGGTCATTACATTGAAAGGGGCATGTATGCTGGTCACTACATTGAAAGGGGCATGCATGCTGGTCACTGCATTGAAAGGGGCATGCATGCTGGTCACTACATTGAAAGGGGCATGTATGCTGGTCACTGCATTGAAAGGGGCATGTACGCTGGTCTCTGCATTGAAGGGGGCATGTACGCTGGTCACTGCATTGAAAAGGGCATGTATGCTGGTCACTGCATTGAAAAGGGCATGTATGCTGGTCACTGCATTGAAAAGGGCATGTACGCTGGTCGCTGCATTGAAAAGGGCATGTACGCTGGTCACTGCATTGAAAAGGGCATGTACGCTGGTCACTGCATTTAAAGGGGCATGTACGCTGGTCTCTGCATTGAAAGGGGCATGTACGCTGGTCTCTACATTGAAAGGGGCATGTACGCTGGTCTCTGCATTGAAGGGGGCATGTATGCTGGTCACTACATTGAAAGGGGCATGTATGCTGGTCACTGCATTGAAAGGGGGCATGTATGCTGGTCACTGCATTGAAGGGGGCATGTATGCTGGTCACTGCATTGAAGGGGGCATGTATGCTGGTCACTGCATTGAAGGGGGCATGTACGCTGGTCACTGCATTGTGGTATGATCATTGGGCATAGCAAATTTTGCTATGGGCCCTGTGATTTCTAATTACGTCCCTGTTTTCGACCCCCCCGGTAGGTTTTGCGGCTCCCTTTTTTTTTTTTCCTTCGGAAACGGGTCCAAGTGGCTCTTTATGTCTTAAAGGTTGCAGACCCCTGTCCTAGGGTGTGAGTTTTTGCAAGTAGTGCCAGTTCCTCGACGTCACTTGGTTGCTAGGGGCAGGAACCATCTTCAGCCATCCTTCTAAAACAGCCATCTTTGTCTGCTGTTGAGCTGTCTGAGAATGCCAAGTCTGTATCAACAGAGCCTCCTCATAGCAATGGCTGGCTTCTGTGGAGGCCTGTAGTTGTGCTCAAGTGGGCTCCTGCTAGGCAACTGTGGCCTGAACCAAGGCTTTTTTTTTACATCTTCCTCCATGCCTCCTTCAGAGGTTTGCAATGTCTATGCCACTCTGACCCATGACATGTGTAGCGCTGATAATCTCCTACCTTGATGTGTGTCTGTATATTTTAATGAAATGTCCATGGACATTCTATGTTTGAGTAGTTGGAGCCATCTAGTGACCAAATACTGGTAATGCAGCTATGTTTTTATTTTTATGAAAGACTCAGGAAGTGATTGTGGGTTTGGGAGGTTTGGTAAACTACCCATGAACACCTTCTTGTGCAGGGCATGCTGGGTAGGGGATAAAAGGGTCTGGAGCAGCCATTTTAGGTCTCTTGGAATCATGTGGCCTGCCTGAGAGGACCTGTGGGGAGACGGTGGCCAGATTGCAGACACCCAGAGACATTCATCCGAGCATCGGAGGACGGGATCCACCCAGTGGGGCTGAATGGAGCGATTGGTCCAGCTGATGGAGAAGCAAGTTTCAGTCACCGGACAAAAGTCACCACACAGAGCCTCTATCCAGTGGGTGAGCGGGTCACACTGAAAAGAAACACAGGCGCCACTCTAAGTGCAGTAGCTGGAATTTTATTAAAAGGATGCAACTGAATGTGGGGTACTCACAAGGGTAATAAGTAATCAAGCACATCAGAAAATGCTCCGTTGGAGAGTCAGGATGGCCAGAGTGGTAGCGATGGGCAGGCTACAGCGATATCGCTGTACTTCCTCGTCCCGGGGACACTCAGGTGCCGGTCCGTCGTCACTTCCGGGAGCGTGGGCGTGATTACGTCATGGCGCCGGCGACCTGACGTAATCACTTATTACCCTTGTGAGTACCCCACATTCAGTTGCATCCTTTTAATAAAATTCCAGCTACTGCACTTAGAGTGGCGCCTGTGTTTCTTTTCAGTTGGCAACAAGCAAAACTTCTACCTTGTCACTAGAGCTGCCTAAGGAGTGCACATTGGAATTTTTTATGGACTGTGTCACATATGGACTTATGGACTTTTTATATCACATTGATTGTCCTTTTCACTAGTTCATCAGTATGTGTCCAGTATTATCGGTATAGTCTTTTGGTGATACTGTTTCTCCCCGTGGTGCGCCAGTTATTTATTCTTTTTTTGTTTGAGCGGGTCACAGCCCACAGTTTGTTAAATCTCACATGCAGTTAGACTCATATACAGGCCTCACTGGAAATTATAGTTCCACGAAGGAGCAGAGCAACTAATACTGAGAAGGTTTGAGGCCTATCTACCTTGATGTCTCAAGAAATGTTAAAATAGTTGTTACAGCTACACCAGAAGCATTTTTACTTCAATTTAATTCACCAAGACTGTGGATTACAAATCACAAGGAGCCACTTTAGCTAGCGAAGAAAAGAAGATCCAGGACTAAGTACACTCAAAAAGTGAGATCTCACACATAGCTTATAAAGTAGGGGGAGCTCTCAGGTATAGACATATATATATATATATATATATATATATATATATATATATACTGTTTCTTGTTGATTGTTTATATTGAAATCCATTGTGCTGTTGTCTTATCCTGGAGTGACAATACAGGTATTTTGTACTATCTTACATTGTGTTGTATTGCATCACAGCTGTGCCAAGGGGATTGAGCCAAGTTAGTGGGGCTTATTGGTAGAGTGCAGGCCCAGATCAAACCAGCAGCCCTTTCGGGGGTCAGTGCTACACATGCAAAACGGGTACTCATCCTTTGAATGTCATTCTTTTGGGCTTTTTTCTGGCTAGATTGCCTGCATTCTCCTCCAATTGCAACATCTGGTTCCAGATCCCTATCCAGCCATAACTTGGTAAAATAGTCTTTATTTCTCTAAAAATGTTTTACAAATAGCTCAGAATAAACCAACAAAATAGTTCACAACTCAAGTATAAAATAGTTTTGTCTCACCGGCAGCATAAACTTGTTCCACCACAGGGTTTCAAATTTCTGCCTGCTCCAGGGGTTCAGAAAAGGTCACAGTAACCCTGCAGCTTCTCAGTAAAATACAGCCCACGAATTTTCTCACACCGTGTCCTACTCTACACAACACTTCATTGAGCTGCTGGCTGTTCCTGAGCTTATCAGTGTCTCTCGCAGGTGGTTTAATTCTGAGTACACAAAATTACTTAAAGGGATTACAACCCAAACAATGATGCGCATATAAATTCTTTAGGACCAATCCCTGGCAACCTGTACAATAGCCAAACTTTTTTTATTTAGATAGAGTAAGGGCGGGTTAAAATCCCTATTAGTATATTTTTTGCTGTCCCATTGGGGAGTTTATCTTCCCTTTCTATCCCAGAAATGCAACAGGAAGTGAAAGGAAATCTCTACAAAGTGAGGATATTTCTCCTCTTGGACAGTCATCACTGGAAAAGGCATACCCTTTGGAAAATGCACCCTCACCTCGTGGCACCTGCAACATTTTGGATGTTCCATCACATTGTGTCTCAGTGAGCTGGCAATGGTCAAAAGGAAAATAGGGGGGGGTGATTCTTACCACTATGGACAGAGACAACTAAAACCTAACCAGGTTCTTATCCTTAACTACTCTATCCCAAATTAAAAAAATTGGGCTATATTGAGCATCACCTCACAGCAACATAAGACCCACCCCCAGCAACAATAGATCCCAAACCAGCCGCAACAGACCTCCTTAGCAGCAATAGATACCCCCCCCCCCCCCACAACAATAGATCCCCCAGCAACTAGCATTAATAGATCCTGAACCCCTTGCCATTACATACATTCAGTGCTGGAGGTGCCAGAACTACGTTCCTCCATGTTCCCACTGAAAAAAAGCCCTGCTCCTACATTTATAACTACATGGGTAACTTAGTCATCTTCATCCAATCACCAAGGGTGTCATGTATTACGTCAAAACAGATGCTAAATATCCAAAAATATGATGGCAGGTGTGAAGGTTTGTTTTATTTTATGGACCCAATACCATGGTGCCAGGGGGTCTAGGGCAGGTGTATGGGGCAGCTGTTTAGGTTACAAAGCTAAATGTGTTAAATGCAGTCAAATAGTTAGAACACGTATATAACCATTATAAAAATGCTTTAAAATGCCTTGCTGTGTCTGGGGTTGGTATTTTTGGAACACACAACTGGAACAATGCAGCACATAAAAGTCAGAGAAAATCTGAATTCTATAGCTTTGCACTTGATCTGAATAGATGTCCTCTAAAGCAGTGAACCCAGAGGATCAGCATTACATCCAGGTGCCAACTATCATTTGCAGAAGAAGCGGTCAGCATTACATATAGTTACATAGTTACATAGTAGGTGAGGTTGAATAAAGACAATAGTCCATCTAGTTCAACCTGTGTAGGTGTGTGTGGCTGTAATCATCTCTCATACCCCTGAATGTTCTGATCCTTGAGATGTAAGTCTAAGAGTCTTTTGAAAGCCACCATACTACCCGCAGAAACCACCTCTTGTGGTAGAGAATTCCACAATCTTGTTGCCCTAACAGTAAAGAACCCCCCGCGTTGCCTGAGGTTAAAACGCTTCTCCTCTAATCGCATTGTATGCCCTCGAGTCCTCATGCAATCCCTTCGAATGAACAGCTTTTTTTCTAAGCTGGGATCCCCATTAAGATATTTATAAATTGCTATCATGTCCCCCCTCAGACGTCTCTTCTCCAGGGAGAATAAATCGAGCGATTGTAGACGCTCTTCATAGTCAAGGTCCTCCAATCCCCTAATTAGTTTAGTTGCCCTTCTCTGGACTCTCTCCAGCTCCAACACATCCCTCCTGAGGACTGGCGACCAGAACTGGACGGAATACTCCAGATGCGGTGGGACCAGAGTTTTATAAAGTGGAAGGATTATAGTCTTATCTCTGGAATGCATCCCTTTCTTTATGCATGCTAATATTCTGTTGGCTTTGGAAGCTGCCGCTTGACATTGCATGCTGTTTCCTAATCTATCATCAACCAAGACTCCCAGATCCTTCTCCATTTTTGATTCCCCCAAGGGCTCCCCTCCTAACGTGTATTGTGTTTTTACGTTTTTAGTCCCCAAGTGCAAAACCTTACACTTCTCCACATTAAACCTCATTTGCCATGTCGTTGCCCACTCTGTTATTTTGTCCAGGTCATTCTGTAGGATATCTGCTTCATGCTGTGCAGTTATTGCCCTGGCCAATTTTGTGTCATCTGCAAAAACTGATATCGAACTACTGATCCCAACCTCAATGTTGTTTATGAATAAATTGAACAAGGTTGGTCCCAAGACTGAGCCTTGGGGGACCCCGCTTACCACCTCAGACCAGTCTGAGTATGCGCTGTTTATTACCACTCTTTGGACACGCCTTTTTAGCCAGTTCCGTATCCAAGAGCAAACCCTGCTATCGATACCTGCAACTTCCAGGCTGCATATTTCTTACATGATAGATCTTTAATATAAAACACTGTTATCACTCCAATGGGTACTGTAAGATTCCCACCTTACGCCAGTGGGCAAAAGAACTGGAGAGAAGACATCTCATTACTGGACTATCCCAGAGCAGAGATAAGCTAGAAAATAATTCAGCTCACCCATCTGCCATCGAGGCACAGGTATGTCTAAAGTGTCATATAGAGATGGTATGGCATATTGCTTAGTGTTGTCTAACAGCTTTCTGAGAGAATTTTTTGCACGTGAGGGATTCAGTGTGCCAAGAGATTAAGTGGATTTATCAAAGGAATTATACATACGGGTGCCACCTAGGCCAAGGTAACAAAATACTGTGCAGGTGGCAACACAAATACCTAATGTGGACTAAGCATTAAAGAGGAACTAAATTCTCCCAGTCAACGTTAGATGTTTTGTAATCCTTATGCCGCCAGTCATTTTAGCAAATAGATAGTAAGGTATATTATATTTAGAGTACTGTACTTGTTTTAAACTTTTTTTACATTTCTTCAGTTGCTTCCCGCTTTCTGGCCTAAGCTAAAATTATGTCATACATCCCAGTAGTCTTCATGGGCATTTTTGTTCTTCCATCTGGAGGAGGGGCTTTCTCTGATAAGCACACCCTCCTGCCTGCATGCATGAGCTAAAGGCAAATGGATTCCAGGAAGTAAATGCAGCATAAATCATTTGCCCTAACTCAAGATGGCCAAAGCTAGAGATGCTAGGGGGATGTTTTTCCAACTGATTTCTCAGCAAAATAGAGCATGAAGAAATGAATTAACAGGTGTTTCTTTGAATATAAAAATTCATTAAATAACACTATCAGTTTCTGGTGCTCAGATAAATTTAAATATAGTTAAATTTGGCTTTAAAATCCACACATTGCATGAATCAATAGGACACAAACATGAACAACACCAAATAACAGTATTCAGAGTAAAAATCTACTTATGACTTAGCTTGAATGAAAAAAAAAAAGATGCTGCTTCCAAGCTTCCTAATATTGCCTAGTAACCAGATTTCTTGCTACAAGTCACAGTTTTTGTAGCTGTCGATGGTCCAAACACCCCCCAGTTCGGTTTGCACCAGAACTCCCAAACAGAGAAAAGGTTCAGACCTGAGCCACAAACTCTTTTAAAGTCTATGGGATTCCAACATGAAAAAATGGAAAGCCCCCATTTTGAAGGCTTATATGCAAGTTATTGGCCATAAAAAGGGTATGGGGGCACGGGTACTGGCCTGGGGGACATGTATCAATGCAAACATTTTTAAAAAAAAAAAAAGTTTTTTTTTTAAAGGAGCAGTGATTTAAATGATACTTCAAGTGAATAAACAAAACAAAAAAAATTCCTTTAACCTTTAGTGTCTGGGGGGTTCTCTTAGTCTGTACCATGTATAGAAGATGCTGCACCTGAACTGACATTTGTAAAGAAAAAAATGACATTTAAATTTACTTGCGGCAATACAAAAAAAAAAAATGCATGCACCCCCCCTCCCTCCTCCATTCATACAAGGCCCTTTGGGTCTGGTATGGATTTACAAAAAAAAAATGTTTAAAAAAATGCCGTGGGGTCCCCCAAGATCCATGCCAGACATTTATCTGAGCATGCAGCCAGGAAAGGAGGGGAATGAGTGAGTGTCCCCCCTCTTGAACTATGCAAGGCCACATGCCCTTAACATGGGGGCTGCTCTGGGGAAGGGGGGCTCTGCCCCTCCAATTAAAAGCACCTTGTACCCATGTTAATGGGGATAAGGATCTCTTCCCGACAACCCTGGGGGCCTGTGGTTGTGGGGGTCTGCGGGCAGGGGGCTTATCGGTATCTTGAAGTCCCAAGATCTCGCCCCCGCCCCCCATGTGAATGAGTATGAGGTACATTGTACTCCTACTCATTCACCAAAAAAAGTGCCAAAAAAAAAAAGGAGGCAGTTTTTGACGATTCCTTTATTAAAAAAATAAAAAAATATGTCTGCTGAACAGCCGGACCTAGAAAATCCCCCCAAAAGACGTTTTACCTGCAAGGAAGGCTAACAGCTGAATGCCTGCTCCTCCGCCTGACAGTTTCTAAATAGGAAAGGGGCAGGGAAACCAGATAATGTCACCTGGTGGCACCGCCCCCCTTGTGACATCACTAACTCCGCATGTTTTCTTTTCGGGTCTGGTGGGGGTTTTAATGATGCTTAAAGTGAAACAATAAAAATGAAAAATTCCTTTCAGTAGTGTGGATGAGAGGTGCCCTTAGTCTGCCTGACATTTGATTTGATTTTCCCATCTGCAAAAAAAAGAAAAAAGAACATTGTCGGCAATCGGCAATAGAAAAAAAAAACACATAATGTCCACCGCAAAAGGGTCCAAAGGGTCTGGTACAGATTCTAAAGGGGAACACTCACACCAAAATTTAAAAAAAATAAAATAGCATGGGGTCCCCCTCAAAATCCATACCAGACCCTTATCCGAGCATGCAGCCTGGCAGGCCAAGAAAGGGGAAGGATGAGCGAGCGCTTCCCCTTCCTGTTCCATACCAGGCCACATGCCCTCAACATGGGGGGGTGCTTTGGGGTGGTGCCCCAAAGCATAAAAAAACAATGTCCCCCAATGTAGATCCATTGTCAATCATGACACCCGCTGCACTGCCGCACCCGAAAACAAAAAAACAAACGCTCCACCCGTGACGAAAGCTGACTGCTGAATGCCTGCTCTGCCATGTGACTATTCACGGAGCATTTTTGTTCGGGTCCAGCAGTGCAGCGGGCATCATGATTGAGGGGAATTTTATTTTTATATTTTTTTATATTTTTTTAATAAAGGAATTGTCAAAAACTGCTTCCTGTCTTTATTTATTGTTGACACTTTTTTTGGTGAATGAGTAGGGGTAAAATGTACCTCTACTCAGTCACATAGGGAGGGCACCAGGATCTGCATGCTCCCTTGTTAAAGGGGGCTTCCAGATTCTGATAAGCCCCCTGGTCGCAGACCCCCCCAATCACAGCCCAGGGTTGTGGGGAAGAGGCCCTTGTCCCCATCAACATAGAGGGGTGCCAAAAAGCACCCCCCATGTTAAAGGTATTTGGTAAAGTTTGGGGGGCACTTGCTTGTCCCCCCCTTTCCTGACCTGCCAGGCTGCTTGCTCGGAAAAGGGTCTAGTATGGATTTTGCTGGTGACCCCACGCTATTTCTTTTTTAAATTTCAGTGTGGGGGTTCCCGTCAGTCTGGTATGGATTATCTATTGCCAGCTAATTCGGCAGTGTTTTTATTTTTTTATTTTTTTTTTTCATTTAGCTGTCAGCGGGGAAGCCTGCTAACAGCTGATGACTCATCCGTTGTTAAGGATGTGGCAGCATTTGGCGAACATCTCGCCGAGCGCACAGAAAATTCAGGTGTTCGGCAAACATCTGAACAGGCGATGTTCAGAGTGAACATATGCTCGGCACAAACTGTTTACCCATCCCTACTGCTGACTTTAGATTTTTGCAGAGCTGACTGAAGCTCCTCTTTAAACCCTAATGAATGAGCTGTATGTGCTAGAAAAGTTACAAATACAATAAAAACATTGGAGAACTGAAGCATGGGAATCTCATAATCACAGTGTACAGTTACTGTTACTATTATTATGACTGTGATTGCTGAAAGTTTGACAATCCTAATGGCAGGGACAGAAACTTATCTATAACCCAAAGTGCATTATACTTTTTGCCTCCTTACCTGACCTAAACTTGTCCACTTTTCTTCTCCCTAGATTCATATTTACCCTTTATACCGCTGTTTGATGACATCCTGGCCCAAACATCTGTTTTGCCCTGCCATGCCTGAGCAGTAGCTTCCTATAGACTTCCATAGGGGCTATAAGACATCCTTAGTGAATTTGCATCTGGGTGGGGGTGAGTTCCTATAGGTCAGGGACAGGCAGTAAAAAAAAAAAAAAAAAAAAATACGTTTACTTCATTTTCAAAAGCATTCACCTTTAACCGTTTTCCTGTACAAGTTAGAGCAGCAGTAACGAGATGTTAACAAACTCATGGCCACAATGATGGTTGGGAACGTGGTTACATTTTTGCATTCTTGAAGAAGTGCAGCTTTATGGCTGCCTGATCATTTGTACATAGATGAGAAACTACCTGTTAGTTTGCACTGCTGAGACACAATACCCCACCCCTGCCCTACCTCCATGTTTCCCAGGCTTACCCATCTTCCCTGGGAGCCCAGGACAACAAAAAATGTCATCATGCTGATTTGCACTGAGAGATCAGCAAACAAAAGTTTTCTGATCTCAGTTATGAAGTATAAACCCAGAAGTGCTCAGCTCTGAGCACTTCTCAGTTCAGAGCTGTCAAACCTTGACCAATGTGGCCATCTTATCAGATTAGTCACTCTTTGTCCCTAAACTGCTAGGCCAGAGTGCAGGAGAGACATGGGTCTGATAGACATCTGATGTCCATTTTAAAAGAGAACCTATGACCTGCACTATGCTAACACATAGGGTGCTTGATAATAGTTTAAACACAACAAAGCCCTTGCAGCCATATACACACACACATACACATGCTAACGCAAAAGAAAAATACTGCTCCAGCAGCGAAAGTGTTAAACCTTATCTTCAATACCATGTGCTGAAAAAGTTGTGTAGGTATCATAATATGGAAGAGCTGGCACCCTTCTGTTGAAAGTCAAATGGGGTGATATCAGTATAGTGCATACAGCAAGTTAATACAAGCCCCTATGTCTGGTGTGCTTGTACTGTTTATTGGGAGTAAATGACTCTTTACATTTTTTTTCCTTGTAAGTTAAAAAAAAAAGCTGCCAATGGAAAAAAAAGGGTTACATTGAGGAAGAATGGGTAAATAGAAGTCTGCCCATCTTTATCACTATCATAATGGAGTGGTGTATATAACATATCCCTAATGACTACATAAACTTTATAGGTTTATGCCTTAATAATCTATAAATGTATATTCTATCACATCTTTTCTCTTTAGACATTGTGGGTGTTGCCCGGAAAAACAAGAACACAAATAAAATTAAACCCAGTAAAGAATTCTGTTAAGCAATCAGTGAAACGGTTGAATTAAACTTGTTATCCTCTGCATGCATGACTCTGTCCTCGGTATCACACCCTCCTGTCACAATTGTTGTTTGTCTTGTGTGTACTTCGTCAGTACTGGGTGTAGTACAGAATTGTGATCACTGTTTGCAGGGAGGTGACCAGAAATCAGGCATCCACTGTATATAATGTCTTACAACATTCACTATTTGCAATTATTTTTACACTGCGTACATGTGAACAATGTTTCCTTATTGTACTTAACATTAGGAATGTCACAATATTTACCACGAAGCTTATGAAGTCTTTTCACATCATACTATGCCACTTTGCCTCCCTGGTAAAACAT
This sequence comes from Pelophylax lessonae, assembly GCF_965119305.1. Classification (NCBI taxonomy): domain Eukaryota; kingdom Metazoa; phylum Chordata; class Amphibia; order Anura; family Ranidae; genus Pelophylax; species Pelophylax lessonae. The sequence goes on along the minus strand of NC_138769.1, from coordinate 635,230,639 downwards.
AACGTAGCACCCCCTACCTGAGCAGTGGATGAGGCCCTCCAGGCTACCCAGGTAGCTAGTATTTCAATCACCAGATCTGTTCCTTGGTGTATACGAAAAATACGTTAGACACCAGTCACTTTAGTCCTTATTGCTGTACTCAACTTAGGAAAAGGGGTGTCGGGGCCCATGATAACCAGAAATAGCACAAACATAAGACATGTATTTTGAAGTAGCAGTAAGATTAGCAGTAGGTCCATTCGCTGCCAAAGATTTTTGATTTTTTTTTTTTTTGCACACATGTTAAAATGCATATTTTAGGTCTGAAGATTAGTGAATAGGGTTGAGCGAACACCTAGATGTCCGTGTTCGACGGGTTCGGCCGAACTTTAAAAAAAAGTCCGGGTCCGTGTCCCGGACTTTTACCGAACTTTTCCCGGACACCGAACCCCATTGAAGTCAATGGGGACCCGAACTTTAAGGCACTAAAATGGCTCTAAAACACCAAAGGAAAGGGCTAGAGTGCTGCAAATGGCAGCAAAACGTAATTAAGAGCATGGCAAGTGCTCTGCAAACAAATGTGGATAGGGAAATAACTTAAAACAACAAAAAAAAAACAGAAAAATAAAACAATGTTCTTCTTCATCTCTGAAGGACGAGGCCCATATGGAGTAGGAGGGAGGTTGAGGTGGTGGTGGATGTGGCGGTGACATAGGCGTGCGCACAGGGTGTGCTGGGTGTGCCTGGGCACACCCTAATCACCTAGGGCACATAGCATTGCCAGTGAGGAGATGGGAAAGATCTCCCTGGGACCTGCTCTGCTCTATTTCTCCTTGCCTACAGGTACATGGCCCCGATACATTACTCTCCCTGCTGGCAAACACATGCATGTGTATTTCAACTTTGGGGTGCACACCTTAATGCAATAGGCTGCGCACACCTATGGGCGGTGTAGGTGGAAGCGGCGGTGGAGGAGGACCAGGGCCGGATTAACAGCATCATGGGCTTGGTGCTGAGGATTTTGAAGGGCCTTAAGGGCCGTGCCTTGCCATGCACCCAGAGGAGGAAGGGTGCAGCCATGCATGCCTAATTCAACATGGGATGCTGTCTCTGAAGCCCATAAACACATCCATGCATCGCCAACTGTCCCTCCTTGTCCGGCCTTCACGCTGTGTGGGGAGGTTCTGAGGGTGCTGCCTGGGGAAGCGAGCATAGAAGCCAGACTTCTGTGTTTACAAGTGACAGAAGAGCGGTAACAGTGAATATGGCCAACCCGGGGCCTATATAAAAGGTAGGGGCCTGGAGCTGCAGCTCCAATAGCCCCTACATTAATCTGGCCCTGAGGAGGAGGACGAGGTAGCCAACACTGCTTCTTTTCAAAAATTTTAAATGAGGGTACACCCCAAAAGAGTGAGAAAGAGCAAAAATGGAACAATGGGTGGGTAAGGTCGGTATCCATTGCTATTCTGCATAAGGTACGGAAAAGTCCCGTGGGATCCATGCCTGGTTCATTTTAATGAACGTGAGCTTGTCCACATTGTCTCTGGACAGGCGGCTGCGCTTGTCTGTTATAACGCCCCCAGCCGTGCTAAATACCCGTTCAGATAATACACTGGCTGCAGGGCACGCCAGCACCTCCAAGGCGTAAAGGGCAAGCTCAAGCCATGTGCCCAATTTGGAGACCCAGAAGTTGAAGGGGGCAGACCCGTCATTCACTACATGTAGGCGTGTGCACACATACTGCTCCACCATGTTGGTAAAATGCTGCCTCCTGCTAAGACGTTCCATCTGAGCTGCTGGTGCTGCTGTTTGTTGTGGCGTGCTGACAAAGCTTTTCCACATTTCGGCCATGCTAACCCTGCCTTCTGAGGTGCTGGCGGTGCCCTGGTTGCGTTGGCGACCTCCTCCTCCTCCTCCTCTGCCTTGTGCTTCCACTGTGGCCCCGCTGTCAGATGGGAATGCCAGCAGCATGGCGTCTACCAGCGTGCGCTTGTACTCGCGCATCTTGCGATCGCGCTCCAGTGAGTGAATTAAGGACGGTACGTTGTCCTTGTAACGGGGATCCAGCAGCGTGGCCACCCAGTAATCAGCACAAGTTAGAATGTGGGCAACTCGGCGGTCGTTGTGGAGACACTGCAGCATGTAATCGCTCATGTGTGCCAGGCTGCCCAGAGGCAACGAAAGGCTGTCCTCTGTGGGAGGTGTATCGTCCGTGTCCTCTGTATCCCCCCAGCCACGCACCAGTGATGGCCATGAGCTGGCCTGGGTGCCACCCTGCTGTGAACATGGTTCCATCTCCTCCTCCAGCTCCTCCTCCTCCTCATCCTCCTCATCCTCCAGAACTGTGCCCCTGCTGGACAATTGCGTCCCTGGCGTTTGCGTGTGCAGGAACCCACCCTCGGAGCCCCTTGCGAATGACTGCCCTGAAAGCCTTGGAAATGTTACCTCTTCATCCTCCTCCTCCTCCTCATCCTGTGCCACATCCTCTTCCATCATCGCCCGAATTGTTTTTTCAAGGAGGCATAGAAGTGGGATAGTTAAGCTGAGAACGGCGTCATTGCCACTGGCCATGTTGGTGGAGTACTCAAAACAGCGCAACAAGGCACACAGGTCTCGCATGGAGGCCCAGTTAAATTAAATAGCGGAATAGAAAATATGATCCAAAAAAAGTGTATGTATATCACACGTACACAACCACACTGGGCCCCAATTACTATTGTTTGTACCCCTAAAAGGCTAGATGAGGAGTTGGGGGAGTATGGAACAGGCAGCACCCTCAAACCTTCAGAAGTATGAGATGAACCCCAACAACTTGGAAAGGTGGATCTCTCTCACACGTACCGACACAGACTATCCCGCAATTCAATTGATCCTCAAAGGTTTTTATTGAATAGCGGAATAGGAAATATGATCAAAAAAAGTGTATGTATCTCGCACGTACACAACCACACTAGGCCCCAATTACTATTGTTTGTACCCCTAAAAGGCTAGATGAGGAGTAGGGGGGGTATGGAACAGGCAGCACCCTCAAACCTTCAGAAGTATGAGATGAACCCCAACAACTTGGAAAGGTGGATCTCTCTCACACGTACCGACACAGACTATCCCCCAATTTAACTGATCCCCAAAGGTTTTTGATTAAATAGCGGAATAGAAAATATGATCCAAAAAAAGTGTATGTATATCACACGTACACAACCACACTAGGCCCCAATTACTATTGTTTGTACCCCTAAAAGGCTAGATGAGGAGTAGGGGGGGTATGGAACAGGCAGCACCCTCAAACCTTCAGAAGTATGAGATGAACCCCAACAACTTGGAAAGGTGGATCTCTCTCACACGTACCGACACAGACTATCCCCCAATTTAACTGATCCCCAAAGGTTTTTGATTAAATAGCGGAATAGAAAATATGATCCCAAAAAAGTGTATGTATATCACACGTACACAACCACACTAGGCCCCAATTACTATTGTTTGTACCCCTAAAAGGCTAGGAGTAGGGGGAGTATGGAACAGGCAGCACCCTCAAACCTTCAGAAGTATGAGATGAACCCCAACAACTTGGAAAGGTGGATCTCTCTCACACGTACCAACACAGACTATCCCCCAATTTAACTGATCCCCAAAGGTTTTTGATTAAATAGCGGAATAGAAAATATGATCCCAAAAAAGTGTATGTATATCACACGTACACAACCACACTAGGCCCCAATTACTATTGTTTGTACCCCTAAAAGGCTAGGAGTAGGGGGAGTATGGAACAGGCAGCACCCTCAAACCTTCAGAAGTATGAGATGAACCCCAACAACTTGGAAAGGTGGATCTCTCTCACACGTACCAACACAGACTATCCCCCAATTTAACTGATCCCCAAAGGTTTTTGATTAAATAGCGGAATAGAAAATATGATCCCAAAAAAGTGTATGTATATCACACGTACACAACCACACTAGGCCCCAATTACTATTGTTTGTACCCCTAAAAGGCTAGGAGTAGGGGGAGTATGGAACAGGCAGCACCCTCAAACCTTCAGAAGTATGAGATGAACCCCAACAACTTGGAAAGGTGGATCTCTCTCACACGTACCAACACAGACTATCCCCCAATTTAACTGATCCCCAAAGGTTTTTGATTAAATAGCGGAATAGAAAATATGATCCCAAAAAAGTGTATGTATATCACACGTACACAACCACACTAGGCCCCAATTACTATTGTTTGTACCCCTAAAAGGCTAGGAGTAGGGGGAGTATGGAACAGGCAGCACCCTCAAACCTTCAGAAGTATGAGATGAACCCCAACAACTTGGAAAGGTGGATCTCTCTCACACGTACCAACACAGACTATCCCCCAATTTAACTGATCCCCAAAGGTTTTTGATTAAATAGCGGAATAGAAAATATGATCCAAAAAAAGTGTATGTATATCACACGTACACAACCACACTAGGCCCCAATTACTATTGTTTGTACCCCTAAAAGGCTAGGAGTAGGGGGAGTATGGAACAGGCAGCACCCTCAAACCTTCAGAAGTATGAGATGAACCCCAACAACTTGGAAAGGTGGATCTCTCTCACACGTACCAACACAGACTATCCCCCAATTTAACTGATCCCCAAAGGTTTTTGATTAAATAGCGGAATAGAAAATATGATCCCAAAAAAGTGTATGTATATCACACGTACACAACCACACTAGGCCCCAATTACTATTGTTTGTACCCCTAAAAGGCTAGGAGTAGGGGGAGTATGGAACAGGCAGCACCCTCAAACCTTCAGAAGTATGAGATGAACCCCAACAACTTGGAAAGGTGGATCTCTCTCACACGTACCAACACAGACTATCCCCCAATTTAACTGATCCCCAAAGGTTTTTGATTAAATAGCGGAATAGAAAATATGATCCCAAAAAAGTGTATGTATATCACACGTACACAACCACACTAGGCCCCAATTACTATTGTTTGTACCCCTAAAAGGCTAGGAGTAGGGGGAGTATGGAACAGGCAGCACCCTCAAACCTTCAGAAGTATGAGATGAACCCCAACAACTTGGAAAGGTGGATCTCTCTCACACGTACCAACACAGACTATCCCCCAATTTAACTGATCCCCAAAGGTTTTTGATTAAATAGCGGAATAGAAAATATGATCCCAAAAAAGTGTATGTATATCACACGTACACAACCACACTAGGCCCCAATTACTATTGTTTGTACCCCTAAAAGGCTAGGAGTAGGGGGAGTATGGAACAGGCAGCACCCTCAAACCTTCAGAAGTATGAGATGAACCCCAACAACTTGGAAAGGTGGATCTCTCTCACACGTACCAACACAGACTATCCCCCAATTTAACTGATCCCCAAAGGTTTTTGATTAAATAGCGGAATAGAAAATATGATCCCAAAAAAGTGTATGTATATCACACGTACACAACCACACTAGGCCCCAATTACTATTGTTTGTACCCCTAAAAGGCTAGGAGTAGGGGGAGTATGGAACAGGCAGCACCCTCAAACCTTCAGAAGTATGAGATGAACCCCAACAACTTGGAAAGGTGGATCTCTCTCACACGTACCAACACAGACTATCCCCCAATTTAACTGATCCCCAAAGGTTTTTGATTAAATAGCAGAATAGAAAATATGATCCCAAAAAAGTGTATGTATATCACACGTACACAACCACACTAGGCCCCAATTACTATTGTTTGTACCCCTAAAAGGCTAGATGAGGAGTAGGGGGAGTATGGAACAGGCAGCACCCTCAAACCTTCAGAAGTATGAGATTGTGTTCACTGTACCCCACAAAGATTGAGTTCACTGCACCCCACAATGATTGTGTTCACTGCACCCCACAAAGATTGTGTTCACTGCACCTCACAAAGATTGTGTTCACTGTACCCCCCAAAGATTGTGTTCACTGCACCCCACAAAGATTCTGTTCACTGTACCCCACAAAGATTGTGTTCACTGCACCCCAAAAAGATTGTGTTCACTGCACCCCAAAAAGGATGTTGTTCACTGCACCCCAAAAAGGATGTTGTTCACTCCACCCCAAAAAGATTGTGTTCACTGCACCCCACAAAGATTGTGTTCACTGCACCCCAAAAAGATTGTGTTCACTGCACCCCAAAAATGATTTTGTTCACTGCACCCCAAAAAGGATTTTGTTCACTGCACCCCAAAAAGGATGTTGTTCACTCCACCCCAAAAAGATTGTGTTCACTGCACCCCAAAAAGATTGTGTTCACTGCACCCCACAAAGGATTTTGTTCACTGCACCCCAAAAAGATTGTGTTCACTGCACCCCAAAAAGGATGTTGTTCACTGCACCCCAAAAAGGATTTTGTTCACTGCACCCCAAAAAGATTGTGTTCACTGCACCCCACAAAGGATTTTGTTCACTGCACCCCACAAAGATTGTGTTCACTGCACACCAAAAAGGATTGTGTTCACTGCACCCCAAAAAGATTTTGTTCACTGCACCCCAAAAAGATTGTGTTCACTGCAGCCCAAAAAGATTGTGTTCACTGCAGCCCAAAAAGATTGTGTTCACTGCAGCCCAAAAAGATTGTGTTCACTGCAGCCCAAAAAGATTGTGTTCACTGCAGCCCAAAAAGATTGTGTTCACTGCAGCTCACACACAGAAAAATGGATGTGGATCACTGACACCTGCCTATCTCCAATCCCACACCACACAGCAATATCGATTGTAGTTTGTAGAACACAGTTTCCCTAAAATTCAGCAGACTCTGTCCCTAACAGGATTGAGAAGAGATCGTAGATCAGGATTGAGTGCAGATTCACCCCACCCCCCACACAGCAATATCGATTGTAGTTTGTAGAAGACACTGACCCTATAATTCAGCAGACTCTATCCCTAAAATGCCTACAACTCGCCCTGCCTAAACACTCCGACCTGTCCCTCAATTCTATCCGGACACAAATGGTTTTTTCCTGCCTATCTTTCCCTAATCAGCAGCCAGCACGTTGATGTGTGCTCTGTCCCTGAATCTAAGCAGCATAATGACGCCGCTGCGGCTGCCTCGAACTTATAAAGACTTGGTCACATGCTTCAGACGGCCAATCACAGCTACTGAGACATTTGCAGGCATGGCTGGGATGGCTTAAGGCACACCAGTTAAACGATTGTTGATTGGCTGTTGAAAGCCCGCCATGAAAAGAGCGCCAAAGCATGCAAAACCCGGAAATAAAACGACCGAACACGGATTTTTACCCGAACATACAGTAAAGTGTCCGTGTCCGTGTTCGGGTACAAAAAATCCAATTATTCGGTACGAACACGAATAATACAGTCCGTGTTCGCTCAACACTATTAGTGAACATAAATTAGTGCTTGAAAAAGGGGACATACCCTAAAAGTTTGTCCTGGAAAATTGTATGTTAGTGCAACTAAAAATGTATCAAGGACAGTACTCAATAGTTTCTGTTAAAATCCCCAAACACTATATACTTTCTGACAGCAGAGATCCAAGAGAATAAAATGGTGGTAGTTACATTTTTTTTTTTTTTAAATGCGAGTTTCAAACCCATATCTGTAAAAAAAAAAAAAAGCACTAAAGTTAAATTTAGTGCGCACACACACAATATATCAACCAAATTTTTGGGGGAAAAATAGAGATGAGGGTGGGTCGTATGAATAGATACCAAACATTTCACTTTTATTAAGTTTTTATTGAAGTTTTATAGGATACAAAGCATAATCTGTACAAGCATTCTAAAAGTAGCCAGAGTAGAAAATGTCAAAGTCATCAGAGAAGATAGAGATGATTAAAAATAAAGAGCAACAAGTATGTCAAGTTACATATGTGTTGTACAGTAAAGATTCACATTAAATGAACAAGGGGAGAGGGAGACAAAGGGTGAATCATGTGCTTTCTATACATTGTGAGACACTCTTGGATTAAATGGAAGTGTCAGGTCTGCTGTACAGAGAATGGCCAAGAAACATTAATAGAAGCCTCCCAGGCCAAGAGCGGAAGAAGAGGTGAAGGAGTAGAACAGTATAGAAAAGGAAAGAAAGGAACAGGAGGAGGATGTCAGGGACACCCAAGTCAGACATTAAGGGCTATGAATGTTTTTTAGCAGCGCATAGCTTTCCGGGGACATGGAGGGATGAGAGTATTGTATCCACGGGGCCCAGGTTTTTAGAAATTTCTTATGTGTATCCAAGAAAATGCTAGTAAGCTTTTTGTTTATGAAGAAGGTGTCTATCCAGCAATGGACTTTTGCAAAGGAACTTGAAAAGCTTAATAGATGGGGCGTGGTATTTTTCTCCGGTTTCTGCCCAAGTGTATAAAGTGTATAAATGTATGGCTGGAAATGAAAGAGTGGACAAAATGAAGGTTTTGGGAGAGCCACCAATAAAATGCAGTGGGGTATTCTAATCCCGGCGGGAAAGATGGTTTGCCCAGAATAGGGGGAAGGGGGCAGTGAGGCAAAATTAAATTGCTAGAGTATTAAATAGAGTCCCAGGCTTGGAGAGTATGACTCATCAAGGAGCTTATAGCCCTAGGTCTGGATTTTAAGAGGAGCCAAGTGAGTGAACGAAGAGAACCTGCCGAACAGAGAGATGCTTCCAAGTCCATCCACAAGGGAGCATATTCTGTGGTGTAGATAGATTAGTTTGGTAATTTGTGCAGCCAAACAATATTTATGGAAGTTTGGGATGCCCAGATGAAGTTCAAGACACAATTCTGGAAGGGTTTAAGGGCATAGTAGGGGATAGGGATTGAAAGGGTATGAAATAGGCATAGGAGTTTTTTACAGAGTTAATCCTCCCTATCCAGGAGAGGTGGAGGTAAGACCAAGATGAGAGTACTGCTTTTAAGGATCTGAACATACAAACCTCCCACAAAGGTGGACCAAGTAAAGTTGTAATTCAGTTTAAGGGAGGCAACCTTTGCGTTTGACAGAGATATTGTGGGCAGAGGATTGATATCAAAAATTTCAAGCCTTAAAATTGTGTGTGCTTATGAAACAGTGACAAAAATGTGATACAGAAAATTGTTCATGAGCAACATTTAAATTTTTTTTACAGAGTATCAATTTACAGTTAACTCTATATGATGCCCCCCCAAATGAGGCCCGAAATGCAGCAAAGAGCTAAGCACACCACACCGCTATGGCCGTTACCAGTGGCGGCCCGTCCATTAGGGTGACAGGGGCACCGCCCCCCCTATCCATGCGTCCGGCCCCCTAATCTACATGCAGGGCGCCGGATGCATGGATCCAATAGGGGATTTTTTTTTGTTTTGAAGCACGTAATTAGAGCCAGAGGCTCTAATAGACTTTAAAAAGGGTGGGCTCGGGGGGCAGAGCACTACGTCCTGAGCTCACCCAGCTGTGTGACAATAGTGAATGAACATTCGCTATTGTCACACGGATACTCCTCCTGGCCAATCAGGAAGTGGGTCCTGAGACCAGTTTCCCAATTGGCCGAAAGGAGAAGCCATCCTATTGGCAAAGGAGGAGGAGGGAGAAGATGCAGGGGAAGTCCGACCAATGAAGGGGGACACAGGGGAGACTGAGGGGGAAGCCGCCGCTGCCACCTCCACATGTCAGTCCAGGGGTAGCACAGGGTGAGTGAGCCGGCGACCGGGGGGGGGGGTATGGTGCGCGGTGCGGGCTGGAACTGGTGTGGTCCATGGTCTGTCTGCCGACCCATGGAGCACCAGCCGCTACTGGTTGTTACCTTGCTTGCTGGGAGGGGAAACACTCACGGGCTTTACAGTTGGAGCGCAGGGGAAAGTGGACTGTCATGTGGGTAAATGCCCCTCCCTCACATTTTGATTTAGTTTTCATCACTGAAAACATGTCATTGACAAAAATGATGCAGGAAATATTTTTGCCAACATAATTAACACTGTGCTCTTCCATAGTCACAGTGGAATGAGCAAAGTCACCTACAAACAGGAAATGTGTTTTTCACAAGATTACCAGGTAAAAATAAAAGGAGATCTAAAAAAAAAATACAAAATAAAGCAAATCCATCTAAAGACTGGTAGGTAGCAATATATTATATTTATGCCTTTTAACCAGCTATTTTTGTCATTTGGAGTGACTCTAGAGTGGTTCAGGCAGCATGAGGTAAATATTACACTTTTCTTTACAGTTTTATCTTTATTTTATTTAAAGCAACCATGTACTCAAGTTCCAGCAAGTAAACTGGCAGCACGTAATACGTGTGGGGAACACACATACATTTAGAAATCTTCTATAAAATCATGGAATCACTGAAACCTAGAGAACTCAATTATGCTAATATGAACATTAGCTCCTCAAGTTAAGACCTGTCCATTCAAGCCTCACAATAGGTCCATAACTACGTATAATAAGCTTTGTCACAGACCAATGATGGCGAGGTGGCCAGTGTCAAAAACAAAGTCAGTATATGCATAATTAATATTTCCTGGGTTTTTGAGCTGCTGTAAGGTAAGGTACCTCTGTGTGCTTACATTTATTTTCCGCTGTCAGTTTACTCACTGCAAGGGGAGTGCAATACATCTGTGATCTGTTCAGTGCCAATTCTAGGCCACCAGAGGGGAAAGTCACTAAAGAAACTAACACTGAACTAAATTTGATTTATATTTCACTCATTTAACCTTATTAAATAAACGTTGTAATTCTAATGACAACTAATAAGAAGTCAGAGCAGTATGGGATAAATTAGAATTGGACGTTATGGATTACTATGTACTGTATATCTAAACACCCACACTCTGTGCTCAATTGTGCCAAAAAGAAAGAAATTAACACAAATATAAACCAAGGTTACAAAGAAATGGGGCTGCCGTCAATAAGGCTTTTACAGTAATTGTCTACCAATGTAGACAAAGTAAGTACAAGCTAAAACAGACCGAGACCGAAACAAGGACCGTCGGTTTGTGTTTCACCTGCGTTCCAAGAAGCGGAAGTGATGGTACTGGAAGCCTAGCCCTAGACGTTTAAACATGTATGTGTGAGATATCATTTAGACTGATAGTTTACGTACAAGAGCGCTTTATTCATGTGTAATATATATTGGATTTATCTTATGGATTACTGCCTATAACATCCTCAAAGTTTTAAGGCTAAGTTCCCATTTAAGGAAAAAATAGGAAATGCACATATTTTTGCAGAAAAAAAATGTGCATTTATTTTTCCCACAGGAGTCTGCAAAGCATTGCATTCATGATCAGTGGATCATGGGTGCAATGTCAGGCTCCTGCAGACATGTCCTTCAGCTTTCCTTGTTTACCTTTGTACAGACTTTCAGTTAGAAAGCTGGAAGAAGTGTCAATAGACTACAAGTGACCTGTTGTCACGGGGGCTGGGGATCTGGAACATGTTATCTGGATGGAACATGTTATTTGTAACATGTCCCTAAAGGTAGATTTAACCTTTAACGCTAGACTGGTTTATTAGTTATAAATAGAGTTGGAAAGAGTTACAATTTCTGTTAGGTTTTTAATTCTGACTGAGACTCTATTGAGGTGATTTTCTTCACTACATGTCCCTGTGATGACGATTGCAAACCAGACAGTTCAGATATTTAGAAAGCCATGGGTGCTTCGACTTTTTAAATACAAGAGCCAGCAAGTGATATTTCTCCATCTGTGCTGTTTAGCCAGAAAGGATGAAGCCATTGAAATGTACGATGTACAAATTAAACAGCTTTACTAAGTGTCCAACATTTCAGTGGGGCACAGCCCATCTCTCTCAAGGTAGCCTTGGCTTCAGAAAGATGGGCTCTGCCCCACCAAAACATTAAAAACTTAGGGCTCTTGCATACAGGCAGCGGAGCCCAGGTGCACCTTACAGTCTGCCATTGACAATAATTGTTACATACAGTGGTTATATATACTGTACCGTATTTATCGGCGTATAACACACACTTTTTCCTCCTAAAAATGGGCACTGCGCTGGCGAGGCTGCATATATGGGCACTGCACTGGTGAGGCTGCATATATGGGCACTGCGCTGGCGAGGCTGCTTATATGGGCACTGCACTGGTGAGGCTGCATATATGGGCACTGTGCTGGCAAGGCTGCATTTAAGGACACTGCGCTGGCGAGGCTGCATTCGTGGGCACTGCGCTGATGATTGTATTTCATTTTAAATGTCAGGCAAAATGATGGTCGGCCCTCACACATGTTCAGTTCATCAAGTCTGGCCCTCTTTGAAAAAAGTTTGGACACCACTGCCTTAGACCATTCAGAGTAAGATTCATTAACCACTACTCTATGAATTCTATCTTTTAGCCAGTTTTCTATTAATTTACAAAATTACATTTCCAAGCCTGCAGACTTTACCTTACACATTTGTCATGTGTGGGATACTGTGGCCATTGCTTTTGCATAATCCAAATATACTATAAACACAGCCATCCCTCTGTCCAAAAAAAAAAAAGAAACCAGATTTGTCTGACAATGTCTGTCTTTCATGTCTGTTGCTTAAGATGTTTTTTTTTTTATAGCAAAAATGTGGTATTTTAATAAACTCTCTAGTATCTTCCCGACTGTAGAAGTTAAACTAACAGGTCTATTGTTACTTGGTTAAGACTTTGACCCCTTTTAAAATATATTAGGCACCACATTAGCCTTACGCCAATCCAGTGATACCATTCCAGTCATTAAAGACTCCCTAAAAATTAGAATGGTTTTGAAATGACAGAGCTCAACTCTTTTAGCACACATGAGTGGCTGTCTAAATATTCCTGTACCATATCAATTCTGAACCATTGTGGATCATTTGGGGCTGTGCCAATACCAATCCATTATAGACATGAGCTCCCCCATGCTCCTTTATTTACACAGAGCTGAAGAAGGTATTTAATACATTTTGTCTTTTTTTTTTCCCCAGCACCCACGCAACAATATTTTGTAAATGGCCTTTATGCTCAGACCTAACCTTTTTTACTAATAATATATTTGAATAGTTGTTTTGAGGTTTGTCCTATCTTTTGCATTCTGTCTTTCATTTTGAATTTGTGTGGACTTGATTCCTATATACATATTCTCTTTTATTCCTTGTAACATTTAAATGATGATAGTGTTCTTTCATTTTTATATTTTTTGAAAAGCTCTTTTCTTATTATTTATAGTTTATTCTTAACTTTGGCCGTGAGCCACATAGGTTTTAATATTTTTATTATTTTAGACTGGGTTCACACTGGATTGTGAAGCGGCTCGCAGAAGGTAGTCTGGTGCGTCCCGTTCATGATTTCAGGTCTAAATTCGGTCTGAATTTTTGGCTGAATTCGGACCTGAAACAGACCAGAAGACACACACGAATTTCTTGCAAACCGCTCCGCAGCTGTCCTGGAGCTATGCGAACCGACTCCATTGCATGCCGGGCACAGTCTCCTGACATGCAAATTGGATGCAGGGAACCCACATCCAATTCGCACCGGTGTGAACCCAGCCTTAAACTTGTTGCCCATGGGAATATATTTTGCAGTAAATTTGTATACAGTCATTTTGAAGAATTTCCATTTCTGTTCTGTGTTCATCGATACCAATATTCCCTCTCAGTCTAAGTCTTGGAGAGCAGCTCTCATCCTTGAAAAAGGTCCTCTCCTAAAGTTAAGTGTCTTAATCTTTACGTATGTGTTTGTTGCTTACAGCTAACATTAAATGAAATCATGTTATGGTCGCTGCTACCCAGATGTTCCTTTATATGAATATTGGTAACAAGCTCTGCATGGTTTAAGAATAACAGAGCATCATTTCAAGTCAGGTCTCTATGAACTGTACCACAAAATTGTCTTGTAATAGGTTAATACATTTTTGCTCTTTAACTGTTCGAATAGTGCCATTACTCCAGTCAATTTCCAGGTAGTTAAAATTCCCCACTGTTATCACTGTCCCAGCCCTTGTAGCCCCTTCTATCTGTGCAAGAATCTCCACCTCCTTTTTAACACTGAGGGGCCTATAACAAACTCCAGTGATTACATTTGTTGTACACACACACATATGCAGTGCTACCCATAATACCTCAGTCTCATCACACACTACATCAACTAGGTTCTCTTTTACATTTGCTTTGAGCTCACTTCTCACATAGAGACAGACACCTCCACCTTTCTGTTTTACCCTGTCTCTCTGAAAGAGAGCGTAGCCAGGAATATTAATAGCCCTATCATGCGAAGAATGAAGCCAAGATTCAGCAATACCAAATAAATCATACTTTTCTTTGTGCATTAAAGCTACTAACTCACCTCTTTGCTTGGCAGACTTCTGGCATTGGTGAACAAATGCTTAAATCATTTTTCACATTTTGCATATGTATTTTGCATTATTTTTTGTAGTACAAATAGTACCATTTCTAGTGCTTGTTTGTAACATGGGAACCTTCTTTTCACCTTCCATAACCCCATCATTAGGGACTGACCCCTGTCTAGCTGTGTGCTACTACACCTTAAGGTATAGGTGGTAACACTCATTTAATGAGTGACCTCCTGCCCGGCAAATTCACAGATGTGGTCGGGTGGGACAAGGCTGTACCCATGTGTTTCTGGTGCTTGTGCATGACCTCGGGGGCCATGCAGTGGCATAATCTGTGACCTCTGTGTTCACTGGACACAGCAGATCACTGATTGGGGTAGCAGGCCTCTGAGATTAGCCTTGGTAACATGTAATTGCTTTGACCGATCACTTGAAAAGTAGTAAACAATGGTTGTCATGCATGATGCCCTTGCTTACTACTGTGGCTGGTCACTATGATAACATGGTACAGGGCCACTCGCATCAGCCCTGTACCACAAGCATACTGTCACCAGAGCAAGTGCAGTGTCACTATTGTGACATTGTACTGCTGTGGCGTTAATCATTTACAATGGCTGGTTGATCTGATATCACTGTTTGTCAGTGCTGCCAGCCATTATATCTGATCCCTAATCACTGCCGCACCAGTAAGGGTCCCTAATCACCGCCACCTGCTCAGTGTCTCTAATCACCACTGTACCAGTCACAGTGTCCTTAATCATTGCCACTCTGCCACACCAGTCACAGAGGCCCTGATGACTGTCACAACAGTTAGTGTCCTCAATCACCACCACACCAGTTACAGTGTCCTTGATTACTGCCACACCAGTTTCTGTGCCCCTGATTACTGCCACACCTGTCCCAGTGTCACCAGATTAGTGTACAGTATGCCAGCATTGGTGTCTTTGATTGTTGCCACATAATTGTTTAGAATGTAAAAAATATATACTTTTAATAATAAGAATAAGAATATATATATATATCTGTTATACACATAATAATAAAATCAGGTAGAAGTGGGCCATCTAGTGGCTAAAAAAAAAAAAAAAAAAAAAAAAAAAAAAAAAAAAAAAACGACATCACATCCATACATTAAAATTAGGCAAGACCAGGAGGCAGGGGAAACTGTATACTAATAAAAAAAATACGTAAACCAAACAAAATATATTTTTTACATTTTTTTTTTTTTTTTAGGTGAGTAAATGGCTTCCTTCTTTACAGGGGCAACACTAGCTGTTATTATTAAAACAATTTATTTCCCAGTCGATATTTTAAACCAAGTAGTTAAATCTTCCCTATTAGGGAGATTCAGCCTCTCTACTTGTCTTTGTTTATCATTATCACAGAGAATGAAAATTAAAAAAAATCACAAATTTTGGCTTGTCACTAGTACGGTAATAGAGGGGAAGTCTTCCAATGGGGACACTAGTTCTGCTGACTCTGGTGACACACTGGGATTGCTTCACTTTGAGGGCTTTCCACCCACTTCCTGTTTTGGCTATGGGACAGGAAGTGAAGGGCAGCCTCCCAAATGGGACACAGATGGCAAAAAAACAAACTGACAGGGGTTATCACCCTCCCTTACGCTATCCAAATTAAAAAAAACAGTTTTGCCTTTAGTTCTACTTTAATCACTTGCTGACCACCTCATGTAGGAGTACAGCGGCAGAGCGGCTCCCCTCCGCTGAATCACGCATCTGATAAAGGATCAAGCCCCTCTGGATAGGAGGAGCGCACGTAAGCGGCCACCGCACCAGCTGTGCTGTGGTTATTCATGACACAAGCTGATCAGCAGGTCCCAGCCAAAGACTGACTGCTGACACCTGTTGTTCGGCGAAGATGACAGGACAGACCTCGTGAATGTACACAATACAGAACTCCGTCCTGTCAGCAAGGAAGTGCCGGTAATTGATTCCCTGCAAAGGGAATAAAAACAGCACACAGTAAATGCACCAAGCACTGTTAGGCACATATTTAACTCCTTGATCGCCCCAAATGTTAAATCCTTCCCAGCTATAAGTACAATGACAGTGTAAATTTTTAGCACCGATAAATGTGTTAGTGTCACTGGTTCCCACAAAGTAAAAAATGGCCTGGTCATGAAGGCGGGTAAATCTTCCAGAGGACAAGTGGTAATATATATAAATACTGTATACACACACAACACACTTTATTGTCAAAAATATTAGGACACGGGGCGCATGCGCGGCGCGAAGCTGGACGGAAGCTAGAGTTTCAGCTCCGCCGGAGGGGAGAGAGAGAAGCCGCTTCCACGTGGCCAATTCGACATCTTTTCAGCTTTTTACCTCCCGTACCCCCGTAGGAACCCTCCGTGCATGCCGTCAGCTAAAAAGAAGCAACGGGGCTGCCCGCCACAGCACTCCCTGACGACTTACCTGCTCCGCACCAAGGAGGTCACTAAGATGTCCAAAGATGGTGCCCAGTCACTTCCCACGCTGCCTTCGGAATCCACTTCACCGCCTTCCTCATCCACCGCTCCTACAGGGGATCGTGAGTACAATCAGGGCATTACTATGGCAGACTTAGATGCAGGATTTGCGGCTATATATAAAAACTGGCTGATAAATTTCAGACAGAGATCCATAAGTCCACAAATACACTGACATCAGAGATTGCTGCTTTGGTAGGCCGCACAGATCTTCTTGAGGCGAAACAT